>NW_022605582.1:126086-129922 GCF_008692095.1 Etheostoma spectabile | reverse complement strand
GGGGTGTGTTGGAGGTGTTGCGTGCGTGTTACGTGTGTTTGTGAGTTGGTCAGTGGCTGTGTGTGTGGAGTGATTGTAAGAGTGTGTGTGTGTGTGCGTGTGAGTGAGTAAGAGTGGGTGTGAGTGTTACGTGTGGTGTGTTGCGGTACGGCTTGGGTGTGAGTGTCCGTGTGTGGGGGGAGATTGTGTGAGGGAGTGGAAGAGTGTGGGGGGTCGTGTCAGGGTGTGTGGGAAATAGTGTGAGTGATGGGAAGTGTGGGTGGAGTGTAAGGGGGTGGGTGTGTTGGGTGTGGGTGTGTTGTGTGTGATAGGTGGTGAGGGAGTGCAAGAGTGGGGTGGAGTGTACATGGTACGGGGGTGAGGGTACATATGTGTGGGGGGTTCTGAGGGCAGAGTGTCGTTGTGAGGTGTGTGTGTGTGAATTGTAAGAGGGGGTCGTGAGTGTAAGTGTTTTGGCTGTGTGGGGTGTGAGTGATTGTAAGAGTGTGGGTGAGGGTAAGTGTGTGGAGGTGGGTGCGGTAAGACTGGTGTGAGTGAGTGTCCGGGGATGTGTGTGTGGGTAGATGTGTGTGAGTGTCCCGGCGCTGTAGTGAGGGCACGAGGTGGGGGTGGGTCGTGTGTGTGGACATAAGTGTGGAGTGAGTCGATGGTAAGAGTGTGTGCGGAGGTAAAGGGGGGTGTGTGGGTGGGTGTGGTGTGGGGTGGGGTGTGGGGGGGGGTGTGTGTGGGTATATGTGGGGGGCGTGAGTGGAAGAGGGGGTCTGTGAGTGGACATGTGGACGGTGTGGGGGTGTACATAGGTTTGTGTTTTGATCGTGAGAGAGTATTTGTGTGTGTGGGGGGTGGGATGGTAAGAGTGGGTGTGAGTGGAAAGTGGGTGGGTGTTCTTGCGTATGTGCGTATGTGTGTGTGTCTCCATGTCTCACCAGATGGAGTAAAACTCTCAGAGCATCCCGGGCTCTGTCTGGATGCTGCAGGATCTCCGCCAGCGCCTGGCCAATGAGGGACGAGGGGCTGTTGAGCTTCACGTCGTTACCAATCAGCATGTACCCTGGAGACAGAGGATCAAACAGCGCTCCATTACACATCGCCATCTCTTTTCCACCATGAGAGTGCAGAATGAAGCCAGGAGTGTGTCCCACCTGCCCAGTTGGAGGGGTGCGAGTACTGCTTGCTGCTCTGGACGGTCTTCATGGCGTCCGCCAGCGCTGCACTGGCCTTGGTGCCGTTGAGCAGCGCGGTGTAGAAGGCGTGGACAAACACCTTGGACGCCGCGACGGGGACGGGCCACAGGGACACGAGGGCACACTGGGCCCCGGCAGCCAGGAAGGCCCGGGTCAGACCCACCACCCCGTCTGCTGTCACTTTGCTGCTGGACTCCTGGTACGACCTGCACCCGCACGAGCCATAGCAATGAATTAGCATAATATCCATTAGCATAATAGCTGTTAGCACAATAGCTGTTAGCATAATAGCTGTTAGCACAATAGCTGTTAGCATAATAGCTGTTAGCACAATAGCGTAGAGCATACCATTAGCATATGTGTTAGCATAATAGTGTTAGCATGGCCTGTGAAGGCAAGGCAGCTTTTCTGTTAGAGCACATTTTTTTTTTTTTTTTTGTCTTTTTTTTTTTTTATTTATTTTTTCGCACACAGGTTTGATTAAAGTGCTTTACGTTTAAAAAGATAAAATAGTAAAAGTACAAGACATAAACGTTTAAAGAGCCGTTCAAGCCTGTCAAGATAAAATGTGAAAATAAAATTACAGTGCAGTGTAGAAATTAACATTAACCCTTGTGTTGTCCTCCGGGTTTGTCCCTTTATCATACGTTATTTTTTTCCACAGTTTTCACCAACACCACCTTACTACACTAGTTTTTACAGTACATTTGGAATTTCAGGTAATAACCCTCATTTACAGCATATAGAATTATATTTGAGTCCTTTCAATCAATCCAATATGCCAATTTGATCCTAAAACGGCGTACTGTGGACTCATCACCATTTTTATCGGCTTTTAAAGCCGTCGTATGGACCCACAGTTCAACAGTTACTCACACGAGTTTTTTTTTTAACGAACTTTAGATAATTCGTTGTCAAGTGGATAGAAACTTAGCACGACTAAAAAAAAACTCAGTGACATGGGGTACAGATCTCTTTAGATGGGCGACGAGTTCAGGTTCAAATCAAACTGAGAGAAATGAGAGGTATTCTCTCTGTAATACAGAACATTTGCAGGTCTCCCACAGTTGTCGCTGTTCCTGAACCAGCAACAGTTGATTCCACTTTCATCCATAACGATTTCACTACTTAAAACAGTTTTTTTGGGATCTGCACCCCCCCCCCCCCCACACACACACACCACACCACACACGTAGAGTATGAGTCAGCTGCTGCCGCTTCTCTGACAAAATCCTTCTAGAATGCGCAACACATCACTCCCCGTTCTTTTTACTACACACGCCTTCCGGTGCGTTTTAGAATAGATTTTATAATTGCATTGTTGTTTTCAAGCCTTAATTTTTTTTTTTTTTGGGGGGGCAAAACCAGCTTTTGCGGTCTTCAGCTCTACGGACTTTAGAAGTCCAAGGTCGAGGTAACAAGCAGTGGGGCAATCGGCCCTTCGGTGCCCCCCGCACCCGACATTCGCACTATAACGGATGTTGTTCATTTTAAATCAGGGTCTTCAACAGGGGTCCGCGCCCCCTAGGGGTGGCCGGAGGTACTGCATGAGGGTCGCGAAAGTTAGGGTTGATTAGACTTTTTTTATATCCCCCCCCCCCCCTGCAATTTTTTTTCCACTAATTGAATGTCTTTAAATCCACATTACATGAATTCAACACACTGTAGTGAACAGATAAATGGAGCAGAAGATGTCTTTCAGTCAACTGCACACCATGCCACTATAGACCGTTTAATATAACACAATGTTACACATATATATATTAGGGGTCCCCGCTCCATCCTGCCATCAGTTTGGGGGTCTTGGCCTGGAAAACGTGAAGACCCTGTTTTAAATCAAAGCTTAAGCGCTTATTTATTTAGAATGGCTTTTAATACGCAGTAGTGGTGCAACAAACTTCCCTCTTCCTCTTCGTCTTCTGATGATTTAGCACTTTACTTTTTTGTGGCTGTTTTCTACGCTTCATTGTGTTTTTTTTTTTTTTTTCTTTTTCTTGGTCTTTCTTGAATTGCTTTTGTGTATTCTCGGTTGATGTAAAGTGCTTGAATAAATAATGTGTTGATTGATTGTTGATTAGGGGACCAAACAGTCCCCGGTTTTCCGGGACAGTCCCCCGGTTTTGGTGACCCTGTCCCCGGCTGGATCTGTCCCCGGAAATGTCCCCCGGTTTTCACTTGACTGACAACTGAAATTGGAGTGAAAGAAAAAACTCTGACCCGACGATCGCTTGAGCAGCCGTGCTCAGAGCTCAGAGGTTTCAGAAAGACGTGTTTTACGATGCTAAAATCATGATTATTTTACAGAGTCTGGTGGGTTTAGCCAACGCTTTGCGCGACTTTTAGTTTAAAAAAGGATCTTATCTTAAACAGAAAGGTCGACCTCCTTAAAATCCTTGTCCATAATTGTCTGTGTGGGAAACAGCTCTAGGTCTAGTGTCCCCGTTTTAAGTTTTACAAAAATAAAAACGTGACGTGGTTTTTGGAGGTAATACCGCTTGAGCTTAAAGTGGTCCCCCGGATTTTGTATGTTTTTGAAAATCTGGTCACCTTGTTGTTGATTGATGATTGTTCAGACTATGCAAAATCTGAGTTTCCGTTGCCCGAACTGAAACAATCAAAGAAAAGCACCTCTTTTTGCCAACCTACCCCAGC
>NW_022605582.1:124443-126061 GCF_008692095.1 Etheostoma spectabile | reverse complement strand
TAGCATAATAGCTGTTAGCATAATAGCTGTTAGCATGGCCTTTGAAGGCAAGGCAGCTTTTTCTGTAGAGCACATTTCCGCAACAGGGTGATTTAAAGTGCTTTACGTTAAAAAGATTAAAATAGTAAAAGTTACAAGACATTAAACGTTAAAGAGCCGTTCAAGACTGTCAAGATAAAATGTGAAAATAAAAAGTTACAGTGCAGTGTAAGAAATTAAACATTAACCCTTGTGTTGTCCTCCCGGGTTTGTCCCTTTATCAGACTGTTATTTTTTTCCACAGTTTTCACCAACACCACCTTACTACCACTAGTTTTTACAGTACATTTTGGAATTTCATGGTCAATAACCCTCATTTACAGCATATAGAATTATATTTGAGTCCTTTCAATCAATCCAATATGCCAATTTGATCCTAAAACGGCGTCATGTGACGTCATCACCAGGTTTTTATCGGCTTTTAAAGCCGTCGGATGGACCCACAGTTTCAACAGTTTCACTCACACGAGTTTTTTTTTTAACTGAACTTTAGATAATTCGATTGTCAAGTGGATAGAAACTTAGCTACTGACTTAAAAAAAAACTCAGTGACATGGTGACAGATCGTCTTTAGATGGGCGACGAGTTCAGGTTCAAATCAAACTGAGAGAAATGAGAGGTATTCTCTCTGTAATACAGAACATTTGCAGGTCTCCCACATTGTCGCTGTTCCTGAACACAGCACAGTTGATTCCACTTTTCAATCCATACGATTTCACTACTTAAAACCAGTTTTTTGGGATCTGCACCCCCCCCCCCCCCCCACACACACACACACACACACAGTAGAGTATGAGTCAGCTGCTGCTCGCTTTCTGACAAAATCCTTCTAGAAGCGCACACATCACTCCCCGTTCTTTTTACACTACACCGACTTCCGGTGCGTTTTAGAATAGATTTTATAATTGCATTGTTTGTTTTCAAAGCCTTAAATGTTTTTTTTTTTGGGGGGGGGCAAAACCAGCTGTTGCGGTCTTCAGCTCTACGGACTTTAGAAGTCCCAAGGTCGAGGTACAAGCAGTGGGGCAATCGGGCCTTCGTGTTGCCCCCCCGCACGACATTCGCACTATAACGGATGTTGTTCATTTTAAATCAGGGGTCTTCAACAGGGGTTCCGCGACCCCTAGGGGTTCCGCGGAGGTACTGCATGAGGGTCGCGAAAGTTAGGTTGATTAGACTTTTTTTATATCCCCCCCCCCTGCAATTTTTTCCACTAATTGAAATGTCTTTAAATCCACATTAACATGAATTCAACACACTGTAGTGAACAGATAAATGGAGGCAGAAGATGTCTTTCAGTCATCAATGCACACATGGCACTATAGGACCAGTTTGATATAACACAATGTTATACAATATATATAATTAGGGGGTCCCGCTCCATCTCGCCATCAGTTTGGGGGTCCTTGGCCTGGAAAACGTTGAAGACCCCTGTTTTAAATCAAAGCTTAAAGCTTATTTATTTAGAATGGCTTTTAATACGCAGTAGTGGTGCAACAACTTCCCTCTTCCTCTTCTTCTTCTGATGATTTTAGGCAACTTTATCTGTTTTGCTGTTTTCTACGCTTCATGTGTTTTT
>NW_022605582.1:114966-124433 GCF_008692095.1 Etheostoma spectabile | reverse complement strand
TTCTTGTCTTTCATTGAATGTTGCGTTTGTTTATTCTCGGTTGATGTAAAGTGCTATGAATAAATAAATGTTGATTGATTGTTGATTAGGGGGACCAGACAGTCCCCGGTTTCCGGGGACAGTCCCCCGGTTTTGGTGACCTGTCCCCGGCTGGATCTGTCCCCGGAAATGTCCCCGGTTTTCACTGTGACTGACAGACCTGAAATTGGAGTGAAAGAAAGAAAACTCTGACCAGACGGATCCGATTGAGCAGCGCTGCTCAGAGCTCAGAGATGTTTCAGAAAGCCGTGTTTTACGATGCTAAAATCACTGATTATTTACATGGAGTCTGGTGGGTTTAGCCAACGCAATTTCGCGGACTTTTATGTTTTAAAAAAGGATCTTAATCTTTAACAGAAAGGTCGACCTCCTTAGAAATCCTTTCCATAATGTTGTCTGTTGGGGGAAACAGCTCTAGGTCTAGTGTCCCCGTTTTAAGTTTTACAAAAATAAAAACGTGACGTGTTTTGGAGGTAAATCCGCTTCTGAGCTGAAAGTGTCCCCGGATTTTGTATGTTTTTGAAATCTGGTCACCTTGTTGTTGATTGATTGATTGTTCAGACTATGCAAAATCTGAGTTTTCCGTTGCCCGACTGAAACAATCAAAGGAAAAAGCCTCTTTTGCCAACCTACCCCAGCACCACCAGCTTGATGGGCAACCTCAGGTCCAGTATATCCGCAGCCGTGAGCAGGAACTCCTGCAGGGGCGGACTGTCACAAATGCTCTCCACGTCGCTGCCGTCGTCCTGCATGTGCAGGGACTCGGGGACGGTGTAGCCGCTCCCGATGGAGCCCTTCCTGCCCCGGCCACTGCTGCCTCTCCTACCCCCCGCACCTCTCCCCACGGTTCCACCTCCCACGTTTGCACCTGCTCCCCCGGCGACGTTCTCAGGGTTCGGGGTGAGCACCAGAGCCGCTAGTTTCCAGGAAATGTGGGTGGCAAAGTGGGCGCACTCGGCCTGTGTGAGGGCGCTCATCACCCGCTCCTTGGTGGCAGCGGGGCCGGCCAGCGGCTGGCAGCCCAGCAGCTCGGCCACCATCAGGGCCTCCTCCTCTGCGGAGGGCATGGGCCCCCACAGCCAGCGGTCCATCACGGGAGACGGCAGCCGGGGGTTTCCCACCACCGCTGCCATGGAGACACCGCCACAAGGAGCCGGTCCAGGGCGCCGGGAGTGAGCCTAGGAGCACGAAAAACAAAGGGTTACATTCACAGTCGTTTGAAAAAGATGGTTTAATAACAAGTCCAAATAGTTAACTTTTACTTAAAGGGCTGTATTATGCTTTTGGGCTTTTTCCTTTTCCTTTTTTGGACATGTTATACATTTATAAAGTGAAAAAGCCCAAAGTCCTCTGCTTCTGACTGGCTAGTAGTCCTTACCTAGGTACTGTCAGGGCCCTCATACTCTGCTTCTGACTGGCTAGTAGTCCTTACCTAGGTACTGTCAGGGCCCTCATACTCTGCTTCTGACTGGCTAGTAGTCCTTACCTAGGTACTGTCAGGGCCCTCATACCCTGCTCCTGACTGGCTAGTAGTCCTTACCTAGCTACAGAGCCACTTCCAACAAAGATGGAACAGAAGTGAGATGTCTCACTCTGGAGCTAAAACAGAGAGCTCAACACACAGGGGGAAAAGAGGAGCTGCAGCAATGTGCAGCACAACAAAAATATGGTGTCTTTTGATAATAATAAAACCATGCAAACCTACACTGATACAACCTCAAAATACAATTATGAACCTGAAAATGAGCAGAATATGAGCCCTTTAAGTATTTACTACTACTTGACTAAATCTTCATACTGTCATATATTCGTTATAAAGGGTTTCCAATCAAAGTACGGCTATGTAGTGATATTTGTAGTCCTGAGAATGCGAAGGTAGACCTTGGAGCTGGTTCCCAGGCCGTGGATGGAGGGCACGGCGATGAGGCTGAAGCGCTCGTACAGGTACTCGTTGGACGAGCTTCCTTTGAGCAGAGCGAAGGGGATGAGGTAGAGCTCCCCCTCCAGCACCATCACCAGCTGACGGTGTCGGCCCACGGGCCCGCTGGAGTGCATCAAGCCCTGGGGGACCAACGGCTCAGTTTCATTTCATATATGTGATACTCATATATACATATACATCATACTCATATATGTGTGTATATGTTTGTATATGTGTATATGTGTGTGTATGTGTGTGTATGTGGGATACATGTGTGTGTATGTGTGTGTATGTGTGTGTATGTGAGTATATGTGTGTGTATGTGAGTATATGTGTGAATATGTTTGTATATGTGTGTATGTGGGATATATGTGTGTATATGTGTGTGTATATGTGTGTGTATGTGTGTGTATGTGAGTATATGTGTGAATATGTGAGTATATGTGTGTGTATGGAGTAGATGTTGTGAATAGGTTTTGTATATGTGTGTGTATGTGAGTTATGTGTGAAATGTTGGTCTATGTGGTGTATGTTGAGTATATGTGTGGATATGTTTGTATATGGTGTGATGTTATGTGGGATATAATGTTGTATCATGTGTGTGTTATGTTGTGTATTTGTTTGTATGTTAGTATATGTGTGAAGATGTGAGTAGATGTTATATATGGGTGTGTATGTGCGTATATGTGTTATATGTGATTAATATGTTTGAGATGTGTGTCATATATTGTGTCTGTGAGTATGTGTGTTTATGTGTGTATATGTGTGTATTGTGTTTGCCTATTGTGCCTATGTGTGTATGTGTGTGTCTCTGTTGTCATAGGGTAGTATGTGTGTGTATATGTGTGGTATATGGTGTTGTATGTGTGTATCTGTCTGGTGGATGTGAGTATGTGTGTGTATGTGAGTATGTGGTGTTTATGTTGTATCATGTGTGTACATGGGTTGTACTCTGTTGTAGCTGTGTTTAATAATTGTTTTGTTGTCGGGGGGTGTACCGTGTGTCTTGCGCCGGAATGCCTCAGATTTCCTTTGATGAAGAAAATACATCTATACTCCATCTCTCTCCTCTATATGTCTCTCTATCTATCTTTCTCTTTCTTTCTCTATATCTTCTATATACTATCTAGCTCACGACTCTCATCTGTTATATTTCTCTTCTCTCTCTATCTATCTAAATCTCTATCTAGCATCGCTCTCTAGCTATCTATCTCTATCTCTCTATCTCGATCTATCTCTCTCTCTCATCCACCATCTCTCTATATCTCTCTCATCTATCTGTCTCTTTCCTCTATAATCCTGTCTATATATCTCTCTAGCTACTCTCTCGTAATCTATTTTCTCTCCTCTCTCTCTCTATTACGGATTATCTTATCATCTACTCTCTATCTCATTATCTCTATCTCTAGTCTATCTCTTCTAATCTCCTCTCTTATTCTTATCTATCTTTCTCCTATCTGCTATATACTATCTAGCTCATTTCCTTTTTATTATCCTCTCTCTCGAATCCTTATCATACTACGTCTATCTCTCTATCTCTATCTATCTCTTTCTATCTATCTCTGATCTATCATATCTCGCTTCAATCTCTCTCAATCATCCATATATTTCTCTCTCTCTATCTCTCTTCTATCTATCTTATCTATCTCTCACTTAAATTATCTCTCCTCTCTCTCTCTCTCGCTGCTCCTATCTCTCTCTCTCTCTCTCTCTCTCTCTCTCTCTCCACCTCCATCCCCCCCTCACTCCCTCCATCGGTGGCGATAGACAGCAATCGGACAGACAGCCCGGAGGGGGGCTTCCCCGATGTTCCCCCGGAGCGCGCCCGGGGCAGCGAGGAGCTGCGTCCTTGGCGGGTGACATGGGTTACTGACAGGATGGTCATGCTCTGGAAGCATCGTGCTAGCACACCACCACACACACAACACCAAACACACACAACACACAGACACACACCACACACACACACACCACACACCACACACACACACACACACACACACACACACACACATCCACACACACCACTTCTTAACCGCCTCGGTGCGTTGTCGCTTCCCGCTGACATAAGCAAAAAAACTTTGTTGGCACTTTTTCAACATTATTATCTCTTTTTCTGAAGCAGTTTTGACACTTTTTCAAAGTTGTTTGGGCTAGCTATTTTTGATGTTTGGGTGTTTTTGTGGTGATTGTTCTTGAAATATTTTCTTAATGTAACCTTATTCATAGCGTCCAATTTATGTGAAAAAAATTACCGCAGGACAGTAAATTCTGACCAAACGATGTCAATTGAGCACGGTCATTTATATAAAATAACGAACTACTTTTACTGTGGCGCAGCAACCAAGACCCTGTTTACCACATCCCGCTTACACGCGTAAATATGTCAAATGGCTCGTGTTATTTCCGCCAGTTTGTGGATGGATAATCCCACCAGTGGACATTTATAGGCCTAGAAATCTATAGCAGGCTCTTTTTCAATAACAACATATGGATTGTTTTAAAAACACTGAAATATCATGTCTCTATTAGAAAATACACATGTAAACAAGCATGTAAACAAAGCATGGAAACAGCATGAAACAGCAACGCAATGACCTCTTCGAGTGTGTGTGTGTGTTTGTGTGTGTGTGTGTGTGTTTGGTTTGTGTTTGGTGTGCGCGCTCCAACCCTCTCATCTCACAGCACAGGCCTCTTCTTTCTGCTTCTAACATGCTCAGCTGTCAGAGTGAGACAAATGAAGGCGGACGTAGTGCTTCTCCATTTATCTCTCTGGGAACACACATCCACCAATAAAATGTGTGTGTGTGTGGTGTTGTGTGGGTGTTGTGGTGTGTGTTGGGGGGGGAATCGATACCGCATAGTATCGGGAATATTTTCATGACATGTTTATCGATACATCCTATATATTATATATATTATATATTGTATTTTGTGTTTGTCAGTTTGTCTCTTCTGCAGCGATAACATGAAGATGACCACCGAGAATGTTTCTTTTTGGGGACTTCGTTTGGCAATTGGGAAAAATTATAAGGTTGGAAAAAGGGTTATAAATACTGCATATATAGCGAATATTGCAACATCTTTAAAAGAAATCGCAAAAATCTCGTATCGTGGCGTAAGTAACGTTATGATATCGTATCGGGAGCGTCTGGTGATATCTCCCCACTCTAATGGCACGGACCCGTGTTGTGTGTGTGTGGGTGTGTGTGTGGTGTGTGTGTGTGTGTTGTGGGTGTGTCCGTCCGTTTTCTTTCATTTTTCCCACCGATCATACTTCCCACTTGTCGGGCGTGTTGGTTGGTTCCCCCCTCAACTCGCCATTTGGAATTTGGAGCACGTTTGGGAAACTGTTTTTGTCTTATAATATTAATAATATAATAATATTACTAACTAGGATGCACGAAGCAACCTCACATTAACGCACTAATACAGCCGTATAGTTTTCACATAGACAGGACACACTGCGAAATGATGTCAATATGAAAAGCTCCACTAGATGGCATTAAACAGCTCTGTGCAGAGACATGAAGCTCGGCCAGAAATAACCCTGGGTGTGGGGTGGGGGGGGGGGGTGGGGGCTCCTCCATCCTTACAGCGCACCTTCTCTACATACAGTACAGACAGAATTTAATTTTAAATGACGGAAATGCATGAAATGTACACGATATGCAACACAGTATACAACTACCTAAGAACAATCACCCCTACAGTTAATTCAATCGTGTGTGTGTGTGTGTGTGTCTATGTTTTGTGTGTGTGTTGTGGTGTCTTGTGTGTTTGGTGTGTGTCTGTGTGGGTGTGTTGTGTCTCTGTGTTGTGTGTAGTGTCTGTGTGTGTGGTGTGTTGTGTCTGTGTGTGTGTGTGTGTGCTACGCGGTGAGTGAGTGGTGGTGTGGGGGTGTTCTGTGTGTGTGGTGTGTGTGTGGTCTGTGTGTTTGTGTGCTTTGGTGTCTGTGTGTTTGTGTGTGGTGTGTGTCTATGTGTGTGTGTAGTGTCCTGTGTGTTGTGTGTGTGTCTGTGTGTGTGTGTGTGTCTGGTGTGTGTTGTAAATTCAAAGAAAATTAAATTAATTAAAAGTTTACTATATTAAAAAACTGTATATAAATAACTAAAACAGCAAGCATTTGTTTTTGTTCATTTTGTTGCAAGCATTTACTAATATATTAAAATAATCTTAACAAAAAAAAAAAGAGACAGGATCCCCTAAAGTCCCCGGAAGATTTTCAGTGTTTCCGTCACAGAGGAGAAAAACAGAAGCGGATTCAAAAACTTGACTTACACAATGACTCAAATTCAATTTATGATTATCATAATGCTTGAGAGGTAATTCATTAATCTGTGAAGCTCTTAACATACTGGACGCCACAGCTCGCCATCTGCCCTGAACACCCCCCCCCCCCCCCCCTCCATCCCCCCCACCATGCACCGGGCATGAGCCGAGCTCCATGGACAAGCAACAATCGTTTGTTGGCCTGACAGGAAGACTGAGAGATGACCAGACGAATGTGAGTGGTCAAGTGCACGGGAGTGGGGGGGGGCGAGAAGAAAAGAACAATAAATACTGAGAGTGGCGTCCTCAGGGTTTAGGAAGGCTTTCAGATGCGCTTATTTTTGGCTACATCTTGAAAGATCTGGAAGGGGGTACAAATGTACCTGGACCACTAAGGTCTATATCCAAGGACTTCAGATACGTATTAGAGCAACTAAGGTTCATATAAAGGACTTCAGAATACGTATTAGGGCCACTAAGGTCTATATAAAGAGACTTCCGATTACATATTAGGGACCACGAGTCTATAATAAGCAGACTTTCAGTCACAGTATTAGGGACCCTAGGTCTATATAAGGAGACTTTCAGATACACTGATTAGTGGACCACTAGAGTCTATCATAAAGAGACTTCAGATACAGTATTAGGGCCACTAAGGTCCTAATATAGAACTGGTCAGATAGCGGCAGTTTTTAGTGCGCACTAAGGGTCTATATAAAGACTTCAGATACCGTTTGGGAGAGACCACTAACGGTCATATAACGAGACTTCAGATCAGTATTAGGTACCCATATAGATCTCGTAATAGAGGAAGGGACTTCAGATACAGTATTAGGGGACCCTAAGGTCCTTATAAAGAGACTTCAGATACCAGTATTAGGGAGCCACTAAGGTCTATAAAAGAGACTTCAATACGTATTAGGGGCACAAGGTCTATATAAAAGAGACTTCAGAATACAGGTAGGTGGACCACTAAGGTGCTATATAAAAAGAAGCTTCAGATCAGTATTTAGGTGCCACTAAAAAAGGTCTATAGTAACAGAGACTTCTCTACCGTATTATGACCCTAATGTCTGATAAAAGAGACTATCAGATACGTATTGGGACCCTAAGGTCTATATCAAAAGACTTCAGATAGCGTTAGGTGACCACTAAGGTCTATTAATAAGAGACTTCAGATACACGTATCGGGGGACCACTAAGGTCATATAAAAGAGACTCAGATACGTATTATGGTACCACTAAGGTCTATATCAAGAGTACTTCCGATAACAGTATTAGGGACCACTAAGGTCTATATAAAAGAGACTTCAGATACAGTATTAGGACGCACTAAGGTCTAATATAAAAGAGATGTCAGATTCAGTATTGGGGACCAGTCTAGGTCTCTATAAAAGAGACTTCAGATACCGTATTCGGGACCACTAATGTCTTATAAAAGTGACCATCCTCAAGAAGCCCAGCACTCCTGGCTGTCCTTGCTTACTCCAATTCTCTGAAACTCCGTGACCTCATACATAAATGAGACCATAAAACACACACAAAATGCTCTTAATTAGGCTTTTTTTCCCTGCCTAATTTTTTAGCTGCATGCAAGATACCAAAAAAAAAACCTCGCTGAGCCGTCGCTTCTCCACCGCAACTTTCTTCAATTCAAACCTTTATTTAACCAGATAAAAAACACCTTGAGATTAAAATCTCTTTTACAAGAGTGTCCGTCGGCAAGGGGCAGCAGCACGTGTCAAAATAGGACCGTAGACACCTTCAGATAAATACAGGACACAGAGACACTTCAGTAAATACCGAGACAAGAGACACTTCCATGTAAATACAGAACCACCAGAGACACTCATATTCAACAACCATGTCCTCATACAAAACCCCTGGTCCTAAAATTAATTGATCAATCATCAAAACAGTGACATACCACTGTCTTTCTGCAAGGGTCCTTCAAATAAGCCTTTAAAAGAATAAATGAGACCAACTCTTCAACGTCCTCAAACATCGTAATTTTTGCTTTTATCACTGTGAATAAAACAGTGGCAATTAGACGCTGATGGGATCAGACACGGGGAGACGATTCTTATCACCTTGCTCTAGTACCCTGGCCACTAGGACCATCAATGACGATATCCACCCAGGAACAGGGGTGCCACGATCTAGAGCTGCACCTATTAACCGATTGTCGTCGACTATAAATAGAACCGCTAAATAACGGTTTTAGAGCCAGCTTTTATTCCGGGCAAAGATTCAACTCTGTTGTCAGCTTGTTAAATGGGAATCTGTCTCTTCGCATCCTCCGTCTACACATCTAATGGCTACACGTGTAATGTACTCAGGGTAAATCTTCCAGGAAGACCTCATCAGCGCTCGTCTTCTTAATGACTCAGCTTTTGGAAGGCGTTCACCTCCCTGCTAAACCAATCCGATCGTACACAAATTGCCAGGCCAACCACAGAGTCACAACCCTGCTTTTAAAATCTGTTTCTCTTCTCTTCTCCCTGTCTATCCGGCTGTCTTTGAGGCAAAGCTTGCAACCCTCCAAACCTCCATTGTCTACTCCTTCTCCACCTCCTGGGGGGGGGGGGTTGTTGTGATGGTTCTCTAACCCTATGTACATTAGTTGTTAGTATAAAACGATGGAGTCTAATCTCCAAAGACTGTAATTTTATTATGCTGTCCAATAAACCTTATTTTCATATGAAAAACGTCTGCCCTGATTGACAGATTATCCGACTGTGGGGGGCTATTAGTAATACAGTTGAAGCCCAAAGTCCACATACGTATACCCCGATTCGTTATTGCTCCCAGACCATCAGATGCAAAGGATGCACCATTGAGGCCCTCTTTAGTACGCCTGTATTTTAATGTCTCTACGCAAAACACTTGTGGGGCCACTTCAACATTAGGAACTTGTTTGGGCAACCCCACTCCCCCAGTAGAGGGTGCGCCCTCTGTGGGCTGAGGCTTGCATCGGCCCGGGGTTCGAATCCGCCGCGGCCCTCTGCAGCGTCTCTCCATCTCTCTCTCCCTTCCTGTCTCAGCTATCTGTCCGATTAAGTTCCATAAACAAGCCCAAGAAATAAACTAAAAAAAAAGAACCATCAAAATGTGGCACTGGTTTGCTGCGCCCGTGGCACTCGCTCCGTTGGTAGAGCGCGCGCCCACTGGTGAGGTTTGATGCCGAGTCCCAGGGTAAGATGCCTATCTGCAGTGTTTCCTGCATGTGCTTTCC
>NW_022605582.1:114636-114941 GCF_008692095.1 Etheostoma spectabile | reverse complement strand
TATGTGTGTATGTGTGTGTATATGTGTGTATATGTGTGTGTATGTGTGTATATGTGTGTGTATGTGAGTATATGTGTGTGTATGTGAGTATGTGTGTTTATGTGTGTATATGTGTGTACATGTGTTTGTATATGTGTGTATATGTGTGTATATGTGTTTGTTGTGTTACAGTTGTCTTGCTACTGGATGCCTAAGATTTCCTTTGGGATGAATAAAGTATCTATCAATCCATCTCTCTCTCTATATGTCTCTCTATCTATCTTTCTCTTTCTCTATATCTGTCTATATATCTATCTAGCTCACTC
>NW_022605582.1:108762-114611 GCF_008692095.1 Etheostoma spectabile | reverse complement strand
TCAGAAGATACGTGGAGTTGCTTGTTTCCATGCTTGTTTCCATGCTTGTTTACATGCTTGTTTACATGTGTATTTTTCTAATAGAGACATTGATTATTTCAGTGTTTTTAATTACAATCCATCTGTTGTTATTTAAAAGAGCTGCTATAGATTTCTTAGGACTAAATGTCCACTGGTGGATTTATCCATCCAAAAATCTGCCGGAAATAACAGGAGATTTGACATTATTTACAGTGTGTAAAGCGTGATGTGGTAAACAGGGTCTTGGGTCTGTGACATAAAAGTACAGTTTTCTTTTTTTAACCCTCATGTTGTCCTTGGGTCAAATTTGACTCGTTTTCAGTTAATTTTTTTGTCACAATAAATTGGCCGTTGAAATAAGCGTTACATTAAAAAATATTTAAAGAACAATTCACCAAAAAACACCAAAATCATCAAAAAAAGCACCCACAACTTTGAAAAAGTGTCAAAAATGTCAGAAAAAAGAGATAATAATGTTGAAAAAAGTGACCAAAAAAGGTTTTTTTTTTTCTGTTCGACGATGACGTGAAGACAACACAACGGTTAAGAAGTGTTGTGTGTGTGTGTGTGTGTGTGGGTGTGTGTGTGTGTTGGTGTGTGTGTGTGTGTGTGGTGTGTGTGTGTGTGTGTTGTTGTGTTGTGGGTGTGTGTGGTGAGTGCCTGTGCATGATTGCCGACATGCCCAGCCTTTCATCACCCCATGTTCACCCCGCCAGGACTTCAGCTCCTCCTCGCTGCCCCCCGGCGCTGCTCCGTACCTCGGGAAGCCCCCCCTCCGGGCGCTGACTATCTGCCATCGCACCGATTAGGGTGGTGAGGGGGTGGGGATGGGTTTTAGAGCGAGAGAGAGAGAGAGGAGAAGAGAGAGAGAGAGAGACGAAGAGAGAAGAGAGAGATATAGAGAGAAGATCGCAGAGAATATATAAGAGATGTGATCTAGAGAGAGATATATAGACAGATAATAGGAAAGGAAAGATAGATAGAGAGAGATAGAGATGATGGATGATTGAGAGAGAGAGATAAATAAGATAGATCAGATAGAGATAGATAGATAGAGCGAGATAGATAAGTATCTAGATACTAGAGAGATAGATAGATAGGAGAGACAGAGATAAATATATACAGAGAGATTTATTAGATAATAGATGACAGATATAGAGAAAGAAAGAGAAAGATAATAAGAGAGATATAGAAATGGATGGGATTGAGAGAGAGAGATAGATAGAGATCGATAGATATAGATAGATAGATAGAGAGAGATAGATAATGAGATAGATCGATAGAGAGAAGAGATAAATATCGCATAGAGAGGAGCTAGATAGATATATAGACAGAATATAAGGAAAGAAGAGAAGATAGATAGCGAGGACATATAAGAGAGCGATGATGATTAGATACTTATTCATTCCCAAAGGAAATCTTAGGCACCATCGCAAGACCACTGTAACCAACAACCATATACACACATATAACACACAATTACACAACACCTGTAGCACCATATACAACACACATAAACACATAAACACACATCCTCACATACACCCACATTCTCACATACACACACTATACACACATACACACACCTATACACACCTATCCCCACATACACCACACATATCACACATATCCACCAGATATACACAACAATACACACATTGCACACATATGCAAACACATATACACACATATAACACACATCAACACACATACTCCATACACACCTATATACACACATTACCAACATATCCTCACATAATATCACATATACTCACATCCACACACATAGATACACACATATACTCCCATATTCCCACATATCCTCACATACAACACACATACCACACGACATATACACACACCTATACCAACCATAATCCCCATACACAACACATATACAACATATTCACACATATACTCACCTACACAACACATATTACCAACATATTCCACACATATGCACTACCACACATATACAAACATATTCACACATAACGCTACTACTCGCATACACACACATACTCCCATATTCCACATCTACTCACCTACCCACTACACACACATATACACCACATATACACACATGATCCCACATCACACAGACATAACACCACTCTTCCACAACATATTAACTCCATACACACACATTAACTCACATACACCCACATACACAACCATACCCACACATGTATCCCACATACACCCACTACACACAATAGAGTATATGTATATTCTATATATTATCCTATATGAAATGAAAACTGAGCCGTTGTCCCCCAGGGCTTTTGATGCACTCACGTCCCGTGCCGCCACCTGTCAGCTGGTGATGGTGCTGGAGGGGGGAGCTCTACCCTCATCCCCTTCTCGCTCCTCAAGGAACTCGTCCAATCGGTACCTGTAACGAGCGCTTCACAAGCCATCATCGCCGTGCCCGTCCATCACGGCCTGGGAACCAGGCCCCAGGTCTGCCTTCGCATTCTCAACTCAAATATCACTACATAAAGTGTGTGTGTGTGTGTGTGTGTGTGTGTGTGTGTGTGTGTGTGTGTGCGCGATCCAACCCTCTCATCTCACAGCAGAGGCTCTTCTTTCTGCTTCTAACATGCTCGCTGTCAGATGTGAAGACAAATGAAGGCAGGACGTAGTGCTTCTCCATTTAATCTCTCTGGGAACACACATCCACCAATAAAATGTGTGTGTGTGTGTGTGTGTGTGTGTGTGTGTGTGTGTGTGTGTGGGGGGGGAATCGATACAGCATAGTATCGTGATATTTTCAATGACAATGTTGTATCGATACATATATATATTATATATATTATATATTGTATTTGTGTTGTCAGTTTGTCTCATTCTGCAGCGATAACATTGAAGATGAACAAACTGAGAAATGTTTCTTTTTGGGGACGTCGTTTGAAATTGGGAAAAATTAGAAGTTGGAAAAAAGGGTTATAAATAAATTGCCATATATAGCAGAATATTGACACATCTTTAAAAGAAATCGCAAAAATATCGTATCGTGGCGTAAGTATCGTGATGATATCGTATCGGGAGGCGTCTGGTGATTCCTCCCCCACTATAAGGCACGGACCCTGTGTGTGTGTGTGTGTGTGTGTGTGTGTGTGTGTGTGTGTGTGTCCGTCCGTTGTCTTTCATGTTGTCCACCTGATCTACTTCCCACTTGTCGGGCGTGTTGTTGGGTTCCCCCTCAACTCGCCATTTGGAATTTGGAGCACTTGGGACACTGTTATTAATAAATATTAATAAATATTAATAAATATTAATAAATATGAATGAAACGAAGCAACCGCACAGTAACGCAATAATAAAAGCACGTATACAGGAAGCAACACCTGAGAAAATGATGTCAATGAAAAGCTCCACTAGATGGCAGTAACGCGCTGTGCAGAACATGAAGCCGGCCAGAATAACCATGGGGTGGGGTGGGGGGGGGGGGTGGGGGGCTCCTCCCATCCTTACAGGGACCTTCTCTACATACAGTACATACAGCATTTAATTTAAATGAAGAAATGAATGAATGTAACAACGATATTGCCAAAGCATTATACAAACTACATAAGAACAATCAACCCCGTACATTTAATTCAATCGTGTGTGTGTGGTGTGTGTTTCTATGTGGGTTTGGTGTTGGTGTCTATGTGTTTTGTGTGTGTTCTGTGTGTGTGTTGTGTGTGTCTCGTGGTGTGTTTATGTGTCTGTGTGTGTGTGTGTGTGTGTCTGTGTGTGTGTGTGTGGGGTGTTACGTTTGTGAGTGTTGTTGTGTTTGTGTGTTGTGTGTTGGGTGTTTGTGTGTCTGTGGGTGTGTGTGTTTTGTCTGTGTGTGTGTTGTGTGGTGTGTTTTGTGTGTGTGTATGTGTCGTGTGTGTTGTGTGTGTGTCTGTTGTGTGTGTGTGTGTCTGTGTTGTGTGTGGTGTAAATTAAAAAAATTAAATTAAATTAAAAATTTAATATATTAAAAAATGTAAATAAATAAATAAAACAGCAAGCATTTGTGTTTGTGCATTTGTGCAAGCAATTTAATATATATTAAAATAATCTTAAAAAAAAAAAAAAAGAGACAGGATCCCCCTAAATGTCCCCGGAAAGATTTTCAGTTTAACGTCACAGAGGAGAGAAAACAGAAGCGGGATTCAAAAAACTTGACTTAAAAAATGACTCAAATTCAATTTATTGATTATCAGAATGCTTGTAGAGGTAATTAATTAATCTGTGAAGCTCTCTAACATACTGGACAGCCACAGCTCTCCATCTGCCCTGAACCCCCCCCCCCCCCCCTCCAGCCTCCCAACACATGCCCGGGCATGAGCCGAGCTCCATGGAAAAGCAAACAATCGTTTGTTGGCCTGACAGGAAGACTGAGAGAGGAGCCAAGAGAAGGTGAGTGTCAAGTGCACGCAGCGAGAAGAAAAGACAAGAAAAGACTGAGAGTGGCGTCCCTCAGGGTTAGGAAGGCTTTCAGAGGCTGCTTATTTTGGGCTACAGCTGAAAGATCTGGAAGGGGGTACAAATGTAGCCTGGACCACTAAGGTCTATATAAAAGGGACTTCAGATACAGTATTAGGGACCCTAAGGTCTATACTAAAAGGGACTTCAGATACAGTATTAGGGACCACTGGTCTAATAAAAAGGGCTGCTCTCAGATACAGTATTAGGGGACCACTAAGGTCTATATTAAAGAGACTTCAGATACAGTATTAGGGACCACTAGGTCTATATAAAGGACTTCAGATACAGTATAGGGCCACTAAGTCTATAAAAGAGACTAGATACATATTAGGATCTAGCTCAATAGAACTTCAGATACAGTATTAGGGACCACTAAGGTCTATATAAAGAGACTTCAGATACAGTATTAGGGACACTACAAGGTCTATATAAAAGAGACTTCAGATACAGTATTAGGGGACCACTAAGGTCTATATAAAAGAGACTTCAGATACAGTATTAGGGGACCACTAAGGTCTATATAAAGAGACTTCAGATACAGTATTAGGGGACACTAAGGTCTATATAAAGAGACTTCGATACAGTTTAGGACCACTAAGGTCTATCTAAAAAGAGACTCAGATACAAGTATATGGGGACCACTAAGGTCTATATAAAGAGACTTCGATACAGTATAGGGGACCCTAAGGTCTATTAAAGAGACTTCAGATACAGTAGTGGACCACTAAGGTCTATATAAAAGAGACTTTCAGATACAGTATTAGGGACCACTAAGGTCTATATAAAAGAGACTTCAGATACAGTATTAGGGGACCACTAAGGTCTATATAAAGAGCTTCAGATACAGTATTAGGGGACCACTAAGTCTATATAAAGAGACTTCAGATACAGTATTAGGGACCACTAAGTTCTATTAAAGACTTCGATACAGTATTAGGGACCACTAAGTCTATAAAAAAGAGACTTCATATACAGTATTAGGGACCACTAAGGTCTATATAAAAGAGATTTCAGATTCAGTATTAGGGGACCACTAAGGTCTATATAAAAGAGACTTCAGATACAGTATTAGGGACCACTAAGGTCTATATAAAAGAGACCAAATCCTCAAGCCCAGCACTGCCTGGCTGTCTCTGCATTACCTCCAATTCTCTGAAACTCGTGACATAAATAACATAAATGAGACCATAAACAACACACTGCTCTTAATTAGGCTTTTTCCACTGACCTAATTTTTTAGCTGCGATGCAAATGATCGCTGAAGCCGCTCGGCTTCTCCACCGACAACTTTCATTCAATTCAAACCTTTATTTAACCAGGATAAAAAACACCTTGAGATTAAAAATCTCTTTTACAAGAGTGTC
>NW_022605582.1:108675-108752 GCF_008692095.1 Etheostoma spectabile | reverse complement strand
GGCAGCAGCACGGTGTCAAATAGAGACAGAGACACTTCTAGATAAATACAGAGACACAGAGACACTTCCAGGTAAAT
>NW_022605582.1:106928-108665 GCF_008692095.1 Etheostoma spectabile | reverse complement strand
AGAGACACTTCCAGGTAAATACAGAGACACAGAGACACTCATATTCAAACAACCATGTCCTCATAAAAACCCCTGGGTCCTAAATTAATTGATCAATCAATCAAAACAGTGACATACACACTGTCTTTCTGCAAGGTCCTTCAATAAGCCTTTAAAAGAATAAAATGAGACCAACTCCTTCAACGTCCTCAAACAATCTAATTTTGCTTTTATCACTGTGAATAAAAACATTGTCAATTAGACGCTGAGGGGGATCAGACACGGGGAGACGTTCATTATCACCTTCTCATAGTAACCCTGGCCACTAGGCCAATCAATGACGATATCACACCAGGAACAGGGGTGCAACGATACTAGAGCTGCAACGATTAACCGATTAGTCGTCGACTAGTAAATGAACCGCTAAATAATCGGTTTGAGCCTTTTATTCCGGGAAAGATTCAACTCTGTTGTCAGCTTGTTAAATGGGAATCTGTCTCTTCTCTCCTCCGTCTACACATCTAATGTGCTACACGTGTAATGTAGCTCAGGGTAAAGTCTTCCAGGAAGACCTCATCAGCGCTCTCTTCTTAAATCGAATCAGCTGTTGGAGGCGTTCACCTCCCTGCTAAACCAATCCGAATCGTACACAAATTGCAAGGGCCAATCACAGAGTCACAACCCTGCTTTTAAAAATCTGTTTCTCCCTTTGCTATCGGCTGTCGTTGCAGGCAAAGCGTGCAACCCTCCACCTCCAGTCGTCTACTCCTGCTCCACCTCCTGGGGGGGGGGGGGGGTGTTGTGATGGTTCTCTAACCCTATGTACGATTAGTTGTTAGTATAACGATGGAGTCTAATCTCCAAAGACTTTGTACATTTTATTATGCTGTACAATAAACCTTATTTGCATATCTGAAAAACGTCTGCCCTGATTGACAGATTAATCGACTGTGTGAATAATTAGTAATAATAGTTGAAGCCCAAAGTCACACATACAGTAGACCCAGATCGATGTATTGCTCCAAAGACCACAGATGCAAAGTGATGCACCATTGATGCATCTTTATGATACGCCTTTATTTTAAGGGCTCTACGCAAAACACTTGCACTTCAACATTAGGAACGTGTTGGGGCGACCTCCAGCTCCCCCAGTAGAGTGTGCGCCCTCTGTGGGCTGAGGCCTTGGCAGCGGCCCGGGGTTCGAATCCAACCCGCGGCCCTCTGCAGCGTCTCATCCATCCTCTCTCTCCCCTTTCCTGTCTTCAAGCTATTCTGTCGATTAAAGGCCATAAAAAGCCCAAGAAATAAACTAAAAAAAAAAAGAACACATCAGAAATGTGGCACTGGTTTGCGGCGCCCGTGCAGCTCCGTTGGTAGAGCGCGCGCCCACGTGTAGAGGTTGATGCCGAGGCCCAGGGTAAGAATCCTATCTGCAGTGTTTCCTGCATGTCTTCCTCCTCTCTCTAGCCTTTCATATCCAAGCTGTCCCAGTAATTAGAGGCGGAAATGCCTTAACCCTTGTTTGGTATTCGGCTCAAATTGACCCATTTCTAATTTTTACAAGAAGAAAAATGGTCCAAGTTGTATTTTTTCTTCCTGAAAATCAGCGTCCTTTCCTTATTCCCTGTGATAAACATGTATTCCTGACTCAATTCAGAGAATCATTCTGGATATGACACTTATGTTGTTTCCATAGTGGATTTTTAACATGAATTACAACCTTATGACAAACAACGAACCCCACTTCCATGTTTAATT
>NW_022605582.1:100832-106918 GCF_008692095.1 Etheostoma spectabile | reverse complement strand
AGAGACTGATGCATTCCCTAAACATATGTTAACATGCATATTTAATAACATAACATGCTGACAACATATTTGACCCGAGGAACATGAGAGGGCCCCGAAAGTGAAGACGACACCAGTGTTAAAAAAAATCCCCAGCTCCATTTTTCACTATAATAGAATTGTGATATGCTTTTTGTGAGTTGATATACGTGAGACTGATTGCTTTAGATGTGCGTATGATACAGTTTTTGTATCAATCGCATCGTGGCAGACTTTGTGGTATTAGCACATACAATGTATCGTAATAAAACTAGTAATTTACATTCATCAGGAAGCACCGACCTTCAAATGTAAGTAGATTTTTCTACAATATGAGTAATTGTGGAAATACTGAGATATTCAAACCAGTACTTTAGCCTAAATCTTAACATGACACATGACAGTGGGAAGGAGAGTCAAAGTGAGAAAAGCACACGCATGTACATGTTCATTGTCTGACACCAAAGCCCCAGGAAGGATGGGCATGAAATGACAATGAGCTTTTCTTCATTTTCACTCGCTTCACCATCGTGATAGACGATGGGCTCCTAAGCACCAGGAGCTTTTTTTTTAATTCACGGTTTTCTTGAGGCCCGAAAGAATGAGCGGATTATTACCGGCAGCCCATTAAAGAAGCTTAATGAGCACCGAGACTCAATTAAAGCTGGAATTACCCTCTCATCAAAGAGCAGCTCAACCATGGACGAGGACAGGGAAATATGACCCCCACACACACACACATATACACACACACACACACACACACACACACACACACACACACACACACACACACACACACACACATACACACACACACTCTATTGGTATACACTACCAATCAGTGCAATGTAAATGAAGACTTTGCATTGTATCGTTTGCCATGGGGAAGATTCACTAAATACACACAGTGATAAATCTGCACAGCAAACAAACAGACAGGGCAAACATCTTGGAACACACACACACACATACACACACACACACACACACACAGTTGATAAGGGCTTTAACAGCTTGGCTCTACTCAGTCTATTTAATGAGGAGGATTCACATGCTGCCTCGGCGCTGGCTAAACAATGGAGAAAAGACTCCTTTCACAGATGAGCCACAAAACCCGTGAATCTCTATAGCCAGGCCGATATTTTTTAATCCTTTTGTGTGTGTGTGTGTGTGTGGGGGGGGAATTTGGTAGTGCTCGTTGATTCGGGCCGTCTCCCAGTGAGCGTGCAGGCAACGTTCAGGTGGCTTTTGCCCCAAAAACTAGATCTCCTACCTGTTGAACAGGTTGTTTCTGGACACCATGCGCAGAAAGCCCGTGGGATCAGTGACGGAGTTAAGCTTGTTGTTGAGCTCCTCGAATTGTTGGTCCAACAAATCTCCCGCCTCGCTCTCCGTCTCGCTGCTCGAACACCCTCTGAGAGAGAGAGAGAGAGAGAGAGAGAGAGAGAGAGAGAGAGAGAGACAGAGAGAGACAGAGATGGAAATGAGGGAGAGACATGTTGGCAAGAAAAAGACACTTCAGCAAAGTAGACAATGCAGAGACTTACATTGTTCTTCTGCGGATAAGTCAACTACACACACTGTTCAACACACACACACACACACACACACACACACACACACACACACACACACACTTGGCTTAATTTCCCAGGGTTGGTCCAACACCCTGATAATAAGCAGAGTGTAAATCCTTTATTTTAATGCAGCTGATGCTGATCAGGCCGTGGGGTCACACAGCAAACAGCACACCCCCCTTCCACCCACTGCATGCCTGAACCTCTCCTCTGATGCACCCACATCATGCAACTCTTAAGTCAGCTTCTTGCTCTCACGGCCGGTCGCTGAGTGGAGAGATGCACCATGGGAGCTCTTATCATCTCATGCTCTCGGCAACCACCACTTCATTTAACTCCCTCAACATTCGTTCTTCTGGGGAGTTAGGCCTGGGCGACGTGTAGAAAATCAAATATCACAATATTTTTGACTTGGCAAATAAAGGCAATAAAGGCAAAATACACATTACATGCTTAGCATTCCAATATACATCTTTCACTATTAGTTTACATCCCACTCCATGTGTACTTTTTTTGTGTGTTTTCTTATGTGCCTATATGTATGTAGATGTCTCTATTTTGCAGGATTAGACTACTACAAGTCTATTTTTTGAATGTCTAGAGAGTTAACACATACCAAAGTCAAATTCCTAGTGTATACTTAGCCAATAAATCTGGAAAGTTCAGAGAAGTACATCGCTTTACTGTAACGCAGCCTGTTAATCTAGATAAAAGAGAATACTTGTGTCATATCATGATATTACAATATCCAAAATCTAAGACGACATCTAGTCTCATAGAACGATATAAATCGATTGATATTGATATATTGGCCGGCGCTATGGGGAGAATATACTGACAGACCTATGTCCACAATGCCTTTTTAAAAAGGTGATTACCATAGACTTTAAATATGATGGACGTAGCATCCGGGACGTCACCCATTGGTTTGTGGACTGATGTTTTGAAGTTTGGCGATAAGGGGAGGACGACGCGGCCGAGCCAGTGATATTTATGGTTTTATGACGCTGCGCTAAAGCTAAATGCTAAATGCAAAAGATGAAAAGTTGCTGATTTTCAATCCCTTCTGGAGCGAGTCATCCAGCGGAGATTTACGTGGATGAGGGTGAAAAAAACCCAAAAACTTTCAATGAAGTTACCAGCTGAGCTAACATTAGCTAGCTAGCTAGCTTGCTAGCTTGGTTACAGAATACTGAACAAGACATGTTAAGGTGACCAAATTGTTCCAGTTGACTGATGAAGTGAAAACACAGTGAAAGGGTCAAACGTTAAAATTAAAAAAACTAGTTGAGGTCAATTTATAATGTCCCCAGTGTTAGCATGGTTAGCATGGTTAGCATCGCTAAGCCTCTGTCCCGACTGACAGGTGCTAAAGCATCCCCTGCTTTATCGTCTATTTCAAAATAAAATAAATGAACATCCTGCTGTGTTGAAGAAGACTTGGAACTAGCGATTGAGACCATGAACCTATTATAAAAATGTTTACTAAGGTAATAAATCAAGTGAGAAGTAGGCTAATTTTCTCATAGACTTCTATAGAAACTATAGACTTCTTTTTGGAGCTGGAGGAGTCGCCCCCTGCTGGATGTTAGAGATAACGCAGCTTTAAGGAACTCCAGTATTGGCTTTAAAAGCCCTTTTTAAAGCCCTGGAAGTTGTCCATTATTTTTTACAGTCTATGATGATAATGCAAAAACTATTGTTAATACATAAATTTCTGCAGTCACAAAGGCTACATCCTCCCCCATTGCAATAATGATAAATTGAACAGGTGTTCCTACTAATCCTTTAGGTGAGTGTTTATCAGCATCTCTTTCACACACACACACACACACACACAACAACACACCACCACACACACACACACACACACACACACACACACACACACACACACACACACACACACAACACACACACACACCACTCACCCTCATTCATATTCCTCTGCCTCCCTTTCTCTCCACTCTGGAGCATGAGTGCGCTGGTAAGTGGGGCCATATTGTGCTCATCCAGGCGCAGTGGCGTGTGTGCAGCTTCCCATCGGAGTAGCACATGAGCCGGTAATGGGGCAGGTCGGCCAAAGGGGGCCAAAGGGGGCCAAAGGGGGCCGGCACTGGGCGGACCAGCTGGGCAACATGGATCAAACGCCAACTACAGAAACCTCAAATGCGGTGCAGAATCTCTGATGTCAGTGGGTGATATTTGCTATATATATAGATATATATATCTATATATATCTATATATATAGATATATACACACACAAACACACAGGGACGTCACTAGGACTAGGTACTTAGCCCCCCCAGTGTATTTGTAATTTGCGTTAAAGCAGGCATACTGCATACTTATTTATAATAAAGGATACATTACACTATGTAAGCTATTGATACGGATCCTATTTAAAGTGGCTACTGTGTAAATACAATAACTTGATGGCAGAAGGAATAAAAGATTTGGAGTAATGATATATATATATATCATTACTCCAAATCTATATATATATATATATATATATATATATAAACTGTATATAGCCATCTCCTCCTGCAGAGTCCCTCTGGTTATGTCTCAGTGTTTTTTTTACCCACCAGCCTCTGTTTTTGTGAATTTCACCGCATTGATTTTACCACTGCATCTTAGCCGTGTCTCCGTTCTTCCCCCTACTCTCAGGAAACCCCCGGTCTGTCTTCCTTCACTTGTCAGGTTCGATGTTTGTTTGGTGTGGTCAATAGTCGGGCTATCCACAGAGCCATTATTCCGTCTCATTTACTCCCACTCAGGGGGGAGACAGCGAGTGCTTTAGGACGGCAGTGGAGGCCTGTCATCACAGGGTGCAATGGGGCTGAATAACACTGTCTTACACACACACACACACACACACACACACACACACACACACACACACACACACACACACACACACACACACACAGAAGTGTGCATGTTAATCCTTGCTTTTTTGATGGGGCTACATTTTTAATGAGATGTCATCTTGTTTGTACACTTGCGTGTGATGGCTGGTCACCAGGAGCTTTCCTAGGAGCCCTTGTTAATGAAACAGTGTGATTGGTTCTGCCTTCGCTTCTATTTCGGATCAATAAAGTCTACGTTGGTGTGTTGTTGTTTTCTTTTCTTTTCTGTGTCAGCTCAGCCATAATTGCTTTCCCTGCTCAGGAAAATAACACATAAGCACATGCCCGCCCTGGATGTGTAAAATAACCTGGATACAACGTTCAATGTGAGCCCCGCGAAACCTCTTATGACAAAATCTGCCTCGTGTAAAATGACCCGGATGATCAGCGCGGCTCCCGCTCAGAGACCTCAGAGAGCTCAGAGAGCTCAGAGAGCTCAGAGAGCTCAGAGACCCCAGAGACCCCAGAGACCCCAGAGACCTCAGAGACCTCAGAGACCCCAGAGACCTCAGAGACCTCAGAGACCCAAAGACCTCAGAGAGCTCAGAGACCCAGAGACCCCAGATACCTCAGAGACCTCAGAGACCCCAGAGACCTCAGAGACCTCAGGAACCCAAAAGACCTCAGAGACCTCAGAGACCCCAGAGACCTCAGAGACCTCAGAGACCTCCTGGAGAGGGATGAAATGATTTAGTCGTGCGGATCTTCTAGACTTCTATCAAACAGAATCAGAATCAGCTTCTAATGAAGCCAGCATGTCCCGTGCATGTCCAGCATGTCCCCAGCATGTCCCCAAAATGTCCCCTGATAATGAGCTCACAGACAGACACTTCTCCTCAGTTCATTACAGCTGTAAAGACCTCACCTGCTGTAGTAAGACTCCACCCCCAGAGCCTCGCGGGCGCTGGCGATGTGCTGCTCCAACGAGGAGCCGCTGACCACCCCCCCGCCGCCGCCCCCCCCCTCCTGGAAATCTGAGCCTCCGTCTGAGACGCCCTCGCCCAGGTACACCTCGTGAAACTTCAGGATGCCTGCGGAGAGAGAAGGGAGAAAGGGGGGGCACATGACTAGGCTGCTTTCAGGTGGCGTGAAAAACGCCTCCTTGTCTAATACGTTGTTTTTACTCGCTCACGACAGGAGGGAATGTTGATTTGATGGTTTCAGCTGAGAGGCGTGAGTGAGGACTCGTGCGGGAGGGCGTCTGTTGAGCAAAATGAATAAAAAACAAATAATGTTCAATAAAAGATAAGATAAGGCGTAGGCAGACATCTGCTGCCCAACATCAGAGCTCAGTTGGGTTAGCGGGGCGGGCAAAAGCACTCTGGGTGAGGGAGTACAGGCTGAGCATGTGTGTGTGTGTGTGTGCGTGTGTGTGTGTGCGTGTGCGTGTGTGTGTGTTTGTGTGTGTGTCAGTGGTATATAAGTGCTCGCATGTGTGTTTATTTTGTATTAAATGCAACTGAATGAATGGAGAGCACAGTACACGCGATGAGAGCTGCAAAGTTGACTCGACTAGTTGTGACATAATAAAGACACCTGGACTCGAGACCAAAAGCCATATTGGGCAAGAC
>NW_022605582.1:94455-100822 GCF_008692095.1 Etheostoma spectabile | reverse complement strand
GACCGAGACAAGTCCGAGTCCAAATACTAGGGAGTCCGAGACAAGTCAGAGACCATACAAAAAACGGTCTCGAGTCCGGACTTGAGTCCTACAGCCCCGCCACAATGACAATAATCATTTTTTGCAGCTCTATATATGAGTTATCCAGCTCTATAAACTGTGACAGCATGTGCACTACTGACGTAGTTAGGACCTCAGCAGCCATTTGGTGTTGCAGCCTCTTCAGAGTCGGCCATGTTTGCGAGCCAGCTGGATGCCAGGGACCGCCAGGGACCGCCAGGGACCGCCAGGAAGTGACAGACAGGCGATTAGTGAGCAAGTGGCTCCCTCTTAGCCCTGGGTGCTATTCAACACTTTGAAGATCTCCACTGGTCCCTGTTGGGTTCCTCCCCTCCGTATGCTGGGGGGGGGGGGGGGGGTTCATCTGGTTGCCTGGGAGATGGACTGGATCAAATGTTCGGGCTTGGTGCGGGGACACGGGTCCCAGCGGGTCTCGTTTCCTCTCTTTGCAGACGAGACAAAGAACCGCGCTTAAAAAGAAAATTTCATTTTTTTTTTTTTACTTTTTTAGGCTTTTTTGCCTTTATTCGACAGGACAGCTAGGTGAGAGAGGAGAGAGAGGGGGAGGACCTGGAGGAAACCGTCACAGGTCGGATTCCAACCCTGGACCTCTGCTTCGAGGCATACGGTGGCTTGAGAAAGTTTGCCCCCCCCCCCCAGGCTAAAGTTGATTAACAAGAGGAATAAAAAAATGCCTCAATGCCTTAACTGAAAAAACTAGGAAAATCCAACGTTTAAGGACACCAATTTTCTGTGTGACTGAATAATGTTTCATAAATAAATAAATGTTCTTCCTTAATAGTAAAAATGTGCCTCTATGGGAATTTAACATAGGGGGGTGTATACTTACTGTATACCCCCTGTATTTTAACATGGGGGGGTGTATACTTACTGTATACCCCCTGTATTTTATCATAGGGGGGTGTATACTTACTGTATACCCCCTGTATTTTAACATGGGGGGGTGTATACTTACTGTATACCCCCTGTATTTTAACATGGGGGGGTGTATACTTACTGTATACCCCCTGTATTTTATCATAGGGGGGTGTATACTTACTGTATACCCCCTGTATTTTAACATGGGGGGGGGGTGTATTTATGTCCTTTCATTCAGCTGTTCTACACAAATAAAAGCCTAAAATGCCCATAAATTGTAATAAAGAAAAAGAATTAAGTTGGTGCTCGATGCATTTGCCGTTTATTTTCAGCATTATTACGCTTTCGACAGTTTTTAATTTTTTTTTTCAAGGTTTTTGTTTACATTTTGTGCTTTTTTGTGACACTGGACTTTATTTCAAATTTTAAAAAGTTTTTTTTTTTTTTTTTTAAGTCAAATTTGACCCATTTTCACTTTTTTTTTTTATAAATGTCAACATTAGAAATATCAGATGACTTTAAAAAAAAAAAAACATCAAAAAACCACCCACAACATTGAAAAAGTGACAAAAAAATGTCAAAAAAAAGCTATAAAAGTGTTGAATTTTTTTTTTTTTATGGTTAATGGTAAGACAACACAAGGGATGAACTCATCTCACTCCCTCCGTCTGATGTTGACGTCTCACACTTTGTCAAAAAAGACGAAGTAAACAGAGGAGCGATGACAGAGAAGAACAAATGAGACGCGATGAGAAGAGACGGAGGGCTTGTGATTAGTCTCGGTGAGACGGCTAAGTGTTTTCCTGTTGTCGATGTCGTTTGGCGGCGTCACTTTCAATTAGCGCGCTTCGTTGGCAGATGATGGGGCAAGAAGCAACGTGGGGGGGTGGTGGTAGGGGTGGGGGTGGTGGTAGGGGTGGGGGGAGGGGGTGGGGTTGTAAATCCTACCAGCAGCGTGGCAGGTGGCGCTGCCGCGTGGCGTGAAAGCTGCCCTCCTTACCCCTGCAGCGGAACGCAGGCTGCAGCCTTCTGGGTCAGGGTTTCAGGTTTACTTCTGGGCTCAGTACATACTTATATGCATATACTGTATATGTAGACACATATAAGTATGCTGTATATTTATATATATATATATATATATATATGTGTGTGTGTGGTGTGGTGTGGTGTGTGGGTACATTATGCTCCAACCATGATATATAAGACAAAATAGAGTTATTGTACTGATTGTATTTATGTATTTAGTCTATTCTATTTCTTATTCATTCCATCTATTCGATTCCATCCATTCCATTCTATTATTTTCTTATTCATTTATATTGTTTCTTCTAGTATATTCTATTCTCTGTGTTCTCTTCTATTCTACTGTGATTCTATCCATTGTATTCTATTATTCCATTCCTCTATTCATTCTATTCACTTCCATTCTATTCTATTCCATTCCATTCCATTCATGTATTCTATTCTATTCATTCTATTGGTTCTTTCTATTTATTCTATTCTATTGTGTTCTCTTCTATTCTACTGTGCTATTCCATGTATTCTATTCTATTCCATCCATTCTTCATCTATATTCTATGCCATTCTATTCTTCTTTCATTCTATCGATCCATCCATTCGTATCTATTATATTCATTAATTCCTGGTATTCTATTTTCCATCCATTCTATTTCTATTCTGATTCAATCGTATTCATCTATTATATTCTATTCCATTCTATTCTATTCTATTCCATTCTATTCTATTCCATTCCATTCCATTCTATTCTATTCTATTCCATTCCATTCTATTCCATTGTATTCTATTGTGTTCTCTTCTATTCTATTCCATGGTATTCTGTTGAATTCTCTTCTATTCTATTCCATTCTATTCTATTCTATTCCATGGTATTCTCTTCTATTCTATTCCATGGTGTTCTATGACCCGAGCCTCGGTGCTCACCTGCTCCCGGAGCCAGCAGCCAGCTGTACAGGTACCCGGCAGCCATGGAGAAATACAGCACCAGGGCCCTCTGGCTGTTGACCGTGTCCAGGATGTGGTCCACCGTCACCGGGGTGTAGGGGTCCGAGTCCTGCTGCCCCGTCTGTCTCTCCACCAGCAGGTCTGCGAAGGCTCGCGTCCGCCCGCGCTCCGCCACCGCCAGCGCCTCGTCGTGGTGGCCTGTGGGTTCGGGAAGGAAATGCTGATTAAAGGGGGGACACTACAGGCATCAGACACCAGAACCTGGATCACATAAGAGAGGTATTGCTGCGTAAGGTACTGGGAATTTGCCTTGGTTGATGGTGCACACATACAAATATATTTTAACAATAAGATGAAATAAACAAACAATAAATACAGCAATAAATAGCACATAGGCTACATTTCACGGAGGAGAAAAAGAGACTGTACGAGTTTTGTGCAGGATGTGCAAAAGTTCAGGATGCACAGAATGTGCAGAGGACAGGATTCAGGATCAGATTCAATTATTAAATAAGTTTTGAGGTTATATATCATATCATCATGTCTTCTTTCAGACTGGTAGAAAGAGAATGCCTACATCCCAAATTTAAGAACGGGAATTAGAATTTCAGAAAATTCGTGATACAAGAAATTATTGTCTTAATAATGTAATTGTTATAATAATGTCCTAATGTCAGTAATACACTGGGGAAGTTGACTTAGTGGTCCCCTAATACTGTATCTAAAGTCTCTTTTATATAGACCTTAGTGGTCCCTAATACTGTATCTGAAGTCTCTTTTATATAGACCTTAGTGGTCCCCTAATACTGTATCTGAAGTCTCTCTTTTATATAGACCTTAGTGGTCCCCTAATACTGTTATCTGAGTCTCTTTATATAGACCTTAGTGGTCCCAATACTGTATCTGAAGTCTCTTTATGTAACCATTAGTGTCCCTAATACTGTATCTAAGTCTCTTTATATAGACCTTAGTGGTCCCCTATACTGTATCTGAAGTCTCTTTTATATAGACCTTAGTGGTCCCTAATACTGTATCTGAAGCTCTTTTATATAGACCGTAGTGGTCCCTATACTGTATCTGAAGTCTCTTTTATATAGACCTTAGTGGTCCCTAATACTGTATCTGAAGTCTCTTTTATATAGACTTAGTGGTCCCTAATTGTATCGGAAGTCTCTTTTTATATGACCTTAGTTGGTCCCTAATACTGTCTGAAGTCTCTTTAATAGACCTAGTGGTCCCTAATACTGTATCTGAAGTCTCTTTTATTAGACCTTAGTGGTCCCAATACTGTATCGAAGTCTCTTTATATAGACCTTAGTGGTCCCTAATACTGTATCTGAAGTCTCTTTTATACAGCCTTAGTGGTCCCTAATACTGTTATCTAAGTCCTTTTATATAGTACCTTAGTGGTCCCTAATACTGTATCTGAAGTCTCTTTTATATCAGACCTTAGTGGTCCCTAATACTGTATCTGAAGTCTCTTTTATATAGACCTTAGTGGTCCCATACTGGATCTGAAGTCTCTTTTATATAGACCTTAGTGGTCCCTAATACTGGATCTGAAGTCTCTTTTTATAGCCTTGTGGTCCCTAATACTGATCGGAAGTCCTTTTATATGACCTTAGTGGTCCCTAATACGTATCTGAAGTCTCTTTATATAGACCTTAGGGTCCCTAATACTGTATCTGAAGTTCTCTTTATACAGACCTTAGTGGTCCCAATGACTGATCTGAAGTCTCGTTTATTAGACCTTAGTGGTCCCTGATACTGTATCACACACTAAAACTGAATAGTGAGTGTGGGGACGTGTCTGTGGGCGTACCTAGGCTGACAGGACCTGGAGGGCCTGGTAGCAGGAGGTTCGCAGTCGAACAGGGACAGCTGTAGTCCTGCTGTGGGCTTCGTGGCGGATGGTCTCAAACAGAGCCGAGGCCCGGTACAGCTGGGGACAAAGGACACAACACGCAGATGCTTTCAGACGGTCCTAAGTAAAACGAGGCGCTTTATCTGCAGAGCCCATTCACGCAACAGGCAACTCAAAGTGCTTTAACACAAATCAGTTAAACAGATAAAACACAAGTATAAACAGTTAAATAAAAACATTAAGACGGATAAAACCCTAACCTAACCCTAACCAACCCCACACCCACCTAACCCCCCTACCCTAACCCTAACCCCCTAACCTAACCCACTTGAGACTACCTTCACCCTAATTAGTCCATGTTAGTGCTCCTTTGGTGATCCCCCTCAGTGTCTCTACCCTTCACGACTCTATTTTAAAGACGTTACCCTTCGTCTCCTTGGACTCTTCTTCACACTATTAAACAGGTCTAGCGCGCCTTTCGGTGTCTAATACTCAACGACCGTCTTTGCACGATTTTCAGATCTTTCGACACTACACATTCACACTTTTCTTTAAGTGCTACCCTTTATCTTCTTCTCTTTCCTGGTAATCCCATAAAACCCCTAACCCTAACCCCCTAACCCTAACCCAACCCACTTGAGACTACCTTTCACACAAATTAGTCCATGTTAGGGCTGCCTTTCTGCTATTTCCGACACTACACATTCACACTTTTTCTTTAAAAGTTACCCTTTGAGTCTGTCTTTCTCTGTCTTCTCTGTGTTAAAATTCCTACCCTAACCCCCTAACTCACTTTCACGAGATGGTAATTAACTACATTATATCGCTTTGTCTAGTCCCAACCACGTCTCAAAGCTCTGTCGATCAAATCAACATTAATCAAACATTAAAAATGATCAACAGACAATAGGGGTCATGCATGTTGTTTTGCAATTACATTTTGAACGACTCACGTCACTCTTCAGATTTTTGCTCACGTCAGTCTCTGTTTTGTGATGTGATGACCGCCATGGTGTTTTATCAGATCGACACCTTTTATCATCGAGTGGTCGTTCTGCTGCCGTCCCGCTGTTATTGAATACGCGGCCCTTTACTTCTACTGTAAGGGTACTGAACTGTCTGTTGTTTAGACTACTGACTGAAATAAACACCATGCTGTTTTATACCTTAAGAGAGGAGGATGTGGTAAGTCCATTTTTTGTGTTGTCATGTCTTGTTCCAGGCTAGCAGGGGCAGGATTTTGGGAGAGACAGGAGAACATTAAGTCCGGGTGATTATAACCTGGGTGTTTCTGAAGCTAAAGGTTCGGTTGGGAAAAGAAATCTCTCGGTTCGGCAGAAAGCGCGACGCCGTCAAAAGCGCAAAATATTTGTGTCACGAACGAATGGGAAGAATCGACTGGATTTGGTGGCATCCTACTCTTGAAGCAGGAGTTTTGTGCACAACTGCAGTGGATTTATTGCTATCTCACGGTAGCCGCACTTCAAGACACACATGGACAAAGATGTCCCAACAAATGGTGTACCACTGTGCTGAGGGATCGACTTTGAAGAAAGAGAATGATGGGTGGTTGTTCTGGACACTATATGGCACCATCCCCCC
>NW_022605582.1:93794-94430 GCF_008692095.1 Etheostoma spectabile | reverse complement strand
CTAATACTGTATCTGAAGTCTCGTTTATATAGACCTTAGTGGTCCCTGATACTGTATCACACACTAAAACTGAAGTAGTGAGGGTGTGGGACGTGTCTGTGGGCGTACCTAGGCTGACCAGGACCCGCTGGAGGGCCTGGTAGCAGGAGGTCTGCAGGTCGAACAGGGACAGCTTGTAGTCCGTGCTGTGCTGGGCTTCGTGGCGGATGGTCTCAAACAGAGCCGAGGCCCGGTACAGCTGGGGACAAAGGACAACAACAAGCAGATGCTTTCAGACGGTCCTAAGTAAAAGGCGAGGCAGCTTTATCTGCAGAGCCCATTTCAGCAACAGGGCAACTCAAAGTGCTTTACACAAAATCAGTTAAACAGATAAAACACAAGTATAAACAGTTAAAATAAAAACATTAGACGATAACCCTAACCCTACCAACCCCAACCAACCTAACCCCCCCTAACCCTAACTAACCCCTAAACCCTAACCCACTTGAGATCATTCACACCTATATAGTCATGTTAGTGACTGCTTGGTGATCCCTCAGTGTCTCTTAACCCTTCACTCTCTATTTTAAAGACGTTCACCTTTCGTCTCCTTGGACTCTCTCACACTAATTAAACAGTCTAGCGCTGTCCCCAACA
>NW_022605582.1:92302-93702 GCF_008692095.1 Etheostoma spectabile | reverse complement strand
CACTACACATTCACACTTTTTCTTTAAAGTGCTACCCTTTGAGTCTGTCTTTCTCTGTGTAAATCCCTAACCCCTAACCCTAACCCCCTAACCCTAACCCCAACCCACTTGAGACTACCTTCACACAAATTAGTCCATGTTAGGGCTGCCTTTCGTGTCTATTTCCGACACTACACATTCACACTTTTTCTTTAAAATGTTACCCTTTGAGTCTGTCTTTCTCTGTCTTTCTCTGTGTAAATTCCTAACCCTAACCCCTAAACTCACTTTCACAGATGGTTAATTAACTACATTTATATCGTGCTTTTCTAGTCCCAACCACGTCTCAAAGCTCTGTCGATCAAATCAAACATTTAATCAAACATTAAAAATGATCAACAGACAATAGGGTCAATGCATGTTGTTTCTGCAATTACATTTTGACGACTCACGTCACTCTTCAAGATTTTTGGCTCACGTCAGTCTCTGTTTTGTGATGTGATGACCGTCCATGTGTTTTATCAGATCTGACACCTTTTATCATCCGAGTGGTCGTTCTGCTGCCGACTCCGCTGTTATTGAACGCTGCCCTTTACTTCTACTGTAAGGTACTGACACTGTCTGTTGTTTAGACTACTGACTGAAATAAAGCACTCATGCTGTTTATTACTCTGAAGAGAGGAGTGATGTGGGAAGTCACATTTTTGTGTTGTCATGTCTTTCCAGGCCAGCAGTGGGCAGATGTTGGAGAGACAGGAGAACATTAAGCCGGGTGATTATAACCTGGGTGTTTCTGAAGCTAAAGGTTCGGTTGGGAAAGAAACTCTACGGTTCGGCAGAAACCGAACGCCGTCAAAAAGCCCAAATATTTGTCCGAATGGGAATCCTGGATTTGGTGCATCCCTACTCTTGAAGCAGGAGTTTGTGCACACTGCAGTGGATTTATTGTATTCTCACAGGTAGACAGCATTCATAGGACACAATGGACAAAGATGTCCAACAAATGGTGTACCACTGTGCATGAGGGATTCTACTTCTGAAGAAAGAGAATGATTGTGGTTGTGGCCACTAGATGGCACCATCCCCCCTTCCTGGATCATCGCTGCTGTTCTCCAATCATGCTTCTCTCTCAACTGAGCAAAGTACTGTAAGGGATCTTGATGAATCACCCCCCCTACGCTAGTAAACCTCTCTCCGGCTCTTACTTGCCTGGACACGGGAAAAGGGCAATGAGAAGCTAAACCGTTACCTTGGCCATTTTGGACAGACAGCGTCCAAGGAAACAAACGCTCTGTGAGATGAGTAGGCCCGTCTGTGTTTATAGACCTTTTCTATTCAGTGCCAGACGTTGGATTGAGAAACTGAGAGAGAGAAAGAAAGAGAGAGAGAGAGAGAGAGAGAGAGAGAGAGAGAGAGAGAGA
>NW_022605582.1:91793-92100 GCF_008692095.1 Etheostoma spectabile | reverse complement strand
GGGGGGGGGGCACTCAGCTCACACTGGTGCTCAGACCAGACAAAGAGCTGCCGTGGAGAGAGGGTTATTGGTGTGGAGCAACAACTTCTCATGAATGGATTCATGTGGTATCATATAAACATACGCACAACAATTCGTATGCTAGCCTACGAAGTTACGCCGACCGCCGGAAGGTCACTTGACGACCGGTGGCATGACAGTTACATTTAGCTGTCTTTAATCACCTAAAACAGAAGGAAGCAGCTTTCAGTTTCCATGCTCCTCATATCTGGAATAAACTCCCAGAAAGCTGCAGATCCGCTGCTAC
>NW_022605582.1:91620-91783 GCF_008692095.1 Etheostoma spectabile | reverse complement strand
TTTAAATCAAGGCTGAAGACCTTTCTTTTTGATGCTGCCTTTCTTTAAATGACGTTGTTTTAATGTTTAATTTCTTATGCTGCACTGTCACTTTTATTCTTGTGTTTTATCGATTTTTATTTTTAACTGTTTGTACCTGTGTTTTATCTGTTTAACTGATTTC
>NW_022605582.1:90872-91610 GCF_008692095.1 Etheostoma spectabile | reverse complement strand
TAAAGCACTTTGAGTTGCCCTGTTGCTGAAATGTGCTCTCCAGATAAAGCTGCCTTGCCTTTAAAGTTCAATTTAGCTGAGAAAAGGGGACAGTGAGCTGGGTAGAGAGTAGGGGTGGCGGGGAAAAATCAATACAGCATAGTATCGCGATACTTTCAATAAACAGGTGCCAAGTATGGATCTGCCATTATATATATTATATATTATATATGTGTTGGTCAGTTTGTCCCGTTCTGCAGCGATAAGATTGAAGTGAGATTAACAAACTGAGAAATGTTTCTTTTTAGATGAAACAGATGTTGATAAGTTTCCTTTTGGGGACGTGTATCGCAGAATGTTGCAATTTGTTCAAAATCGCAATAATATCGCATCGTGGCGTAAGTATCGTGATGATATCGTATCAGGAGGCGTCTGGTGATCCAACACCCCCCCCCCGGGGTAGAGGCACCGCGCCTGAACCCTCCTGTGTCCTCGGGGCAAATAGGTACACCTTTTAAAAAATGTCTAAATCTGAAATATGAGTTTCTTTTTAACCACATTACCAAAAAAAAGGGATTGGATTCCTTCCAACGCTCTTTATAAATACAACTGATCACTTTCATTCCTCTGATCTTAACTATTGGTCCAAATAATTCATAATTTCTGCTTTTTTTAACTCTAATATTAGGTATAATTCTATACATATGAGGGTTATTGACTATGAATTCAAAAAGTAGTAAAACTAGTAAGGTGGTGGTA
>NW_022605582.1:90215-90862 GCF_008692095.1 Etheostoma spectabile | reverse complement strand
AAACTAAAAAAAAGTCTGAAAAAGGGACGAAAATGTCCAATTTTTGTCCGTTTTTTAACCCGGGAGGACAACACAGGGGTTAAGCCCTATGTTCCCACATTTCTAAGTTTTTGTTCAAAATTGGTCCTTATATTCCCAAAGTTCCCACATTTCTAAGATCTTTTCAAAATAGTCACTATGTTGTTGTCTGAAAAAGGGACGAAAATGTCAAATCTTTGTCCGTTTTTGAACCCAGGAGGACAACACAAGGGTCAAGCAGTTAAGTTTAGCCGACAGTTAGGTTTAGAAACCAAAACGGTTCGTTAAAATTAAAAAAAGGATTGTGGTTTGGGTCGGCAACACCGGTCCCCTTGAGTAGTTCTCCCGGGACACAAACTCCCGTTTCCTGGGTGAAAGTCTTGTGTTTTCTCCTTAACTTCTTCCAGCCCCCCCCCCCCCCCACCCCACACAAAATCAAAAAACACACAAGCAAACGCCTCTTACACACGGCAGTCAATGGGAGGCATTGAGAAAGAAGTACTGATATATATGAATTGACAGTGAATCTTTACCGTGTAATTATGGGCATAGCTATTGTAGCTGTATGTATGTATGGATGAAGGTAATGGGTGTATCTTTTGTGGTATATCTGGATGTAGTTTGTATGT
>NW_022605582.1:88998-89974 GCF_008692095.1 Etheostoma spectabile | reverse complement strand
CACACACACACACACACACACACACACACACACACACACACACACACTGTAGCTCGTGTGGAATATCCCAAGGTCATGCAGGAAAGTGTGTCGGAGGGAGAGTGGAGATCAGCGGTGAATCTGGGAGCTCTGCTGCATTAGAGCTGCTGGTCTCAGGCTGATTCTGCTGATAGGACTGTTGGCGGATTGCTGCAGCGCTGGTTTAATCGGTCGGGCTCGCCGACATCCCTTTAAGAGGGAAACTAATTTCTCACAGCAGCGCCTCTCTGTGGACCTGACCCCTCTTCCAGATGAAAAGGGAAACAATCCCAAATGTGCTGCTTCTGCAGTGACCCGACTCTGCTGAGGTTCAGCTAAAAATCTGCCACATTCTTCAGATGGCACGCTCACGTTTCTCTGTCACTAGTTTCGCATCGCCAGACCTTCCTCCACAGAGCTGCAGGGGAAGGTCTGGCTAATCCACACAGCATTCCCGGGATGGGAGGAAAAACATGCTCTGGTTTATTGGAGTTTCTTTAAAACAATCCCAATTGTCTCGTGTGGCCGGACGGAGCCACGGTGCCGCTGCTAAAATAGCCTCTGGAAGGAAGTGGTTTTGGTGGAACATGGGTACGTTCAGAAGTAGTTTTAGTCGTCTAGCTAGCTGTCTGGATCTACCCTGCAGAGATCTGAGGACCAGGTAACCATAGTCTTCCTCAGATTGACAGATTTCTAGGCTACTGCTGTCCTGATTTAACCTTACCGAAAATACGCCTGCAGCGACTTGAGGACCCAGGTACCATGATAGTCCTCATATTGGACAGATAGTCTAGCTAGCTGTCTGGATTTACCTAAATTGAGGACCAGGTCTAGCCGATGACAGAACTATAGCTGTATTACCCTGCAGAGATCGAGGACCCAAGGTACGCCTAGTCACTCAGATGTGGACAGGTAGTCCCTAGCCTAGCTGTGCTGGAATTTTACCCCTGCAGGGCAC
>NW_022605582.1:77558-88973 GCF_008692095.1 Etheostoma spectabile | reverse complement strand
GATCTATAACTGGTTGACAGCATGTGCACTACTGACGTAGTTAGGGACTCAGCAGCCATTTGGTGTTGCAGGCCTCTGCAGAGGCGGCCATGTTGGGACCAGTGATCGCCAGGGGACCTTGCCAGGGGCCGCCAGGGACCGCAGAAGTGAAAGACAGGCGATTAGTGAGCAAGTGGCTCCTCTTAGCCATGGGGGCTATTCAACACTTTGAAGATATCAATGGTCCCGGTTGGGTTCCTCCCCTCAGTATGCTGGGGGGGGCGGGGGGGGTCATCTGGTGCCTGGGAGATGGACTGGATCAAATGTCGGCTTGGTGCGGGGGACCACGGGTTCCCAGCGGTCTCGTTTTCCTCTCTTGCAGACGAGACCCAAAGAACCGCGGCTTAAAAAAGAAATTTCATTTTTTTTTTTTTACTTTTGTAGGCTTTTGTTGCCTTTATTCGACAGGACAGCTAGGTGAGAGAGGGAGGAGAGGAGGACTGGAGGAAAACCGTCACAGGTCGGATTCCAACCCTGGACCTCTGCTTCGAGGCATACTGTGGTTGAGTAAAGTTTGGCCCCCCCCCACCCCCCACCCCAGCTAAAGTTGATAACAAGAGGAATAAAAAAAATGCCTCAATGCCTTAACTGAAAAAAACTAGGAAATCCACACCGTTTAAGGACACCAATTTTCTGTGTGACTGAATAATGTTTCATAAATTAAATAAAGTTCTTCCTTTATAGTAAAAATGTGCCGTCTATGGGAATTTAACATAGGCGGGGTGTTATAATTACTGTATACCCCTGGACTTTTAACATGGGGGGGTGTCTACTTACTGTTATACCCTGTATTTATCATAGGGGGGTGAGACTACTGTATACCCCCCGGATTTAACATGGGGGGTGTAACTTAGTTATACCCCTCGGATTTAACATGGGGTGGGTGATACTTCTTATACCCCCTGTATTTTATCATAGGGGGGTGTATATCCTTACTGTATACCCCCTGTATGTTAACATGGGGGGTGGGGTATTTTGTCTTCATATCGCTGTTTCTACACAAAACATAAAGCCTAAAATGCCCATAAATTGTAATAAAGAAAAAGGAATTAAGTGGTGCTCGATGCATTTGCCGTTATCTTTTCAGCATTATTACGCTTTCGACAGTTTTTTAATTTTTTTTCAAGTTTTGTTTACAGTTTTTTTTTTGTTGGCGTTTTTGTGGACACTGGTTTATTGCAAATTTAAAAAGTTTTTTTTTTTTTTAAGTCAAATGTGTGACCACATTTTCACTTTTTTTCTTTTATAAATGTAAAACATTAGAATACAGATGACTTTAAAAAAAAAAACACATTCAAAAAAACACACACCACATTTGAAAAAGTGACAAACAAAAATGTCAAAAAAAAAGCTATAAGTGGAATGTTTTTTTTTTTATGGTTAATAAGGTGGTACAGACAAAACAAGGGAGAAAACTCATCTCACTCCTCCGTCTGAGTGACGTCTCACACTTTGTCAAAAAAAAAGACGAAGTTAAACAAGAGGAGCGATGACAGAAGCAAGAACAAATGAGACGCGATGAGAAAAAAGCGACGGAGGGCTTGTGATTTAGTCTCGGTGAGACGGAAGTGTTTTTCTGTTGTCGATGTCGTTGGCCGGCCGTCACTTTCAATTAGCGCGGTTTCGTTGGCAGATGATGCGGGCAAGAATAGCACGTGGCGGGGGTGGTTGGTGGTAGGCGGTGGGGGGCTGGTGTAGGGGGGTGGGGGGGAGTGGGGGTGGGGTTGTTAATCCTACAAGCAGGTGGCAGGTGGCGCTTGTAGCGTGGCGTGAAAGGCGGCCATCCTTACACCTGACAGCGGAACGCAGGCTGCAGCCGTCTGGGTAAGGGTTCAGGTTTACTCTGGGCTCATACATACTAATGAATATATGTATATGTAGACACATATAAGTATGCTGATATGTATATATATATATATAGAATTATATGTGGTGTGTTGTGTGTGTGTGTGTGGGTTGTACATTAATGCTCCCAACACTGACTTATCTAAGCAAAAATAGAGTCTATTGTAGTATTGGTTGTATTGTATTTAGTCTAGTTCTATTCATCTATCAATTCCATTCTATTCTATCCTTCCCTTCATTTATTGCTTCTATTAATTCAATTCTATTGTGTTCCTTCTATTCGATTCTATATATTGTGTAGATCTTCTATTCTACTGTATCGATTTCCATGTATTCATATTCTATTCCATTCCATTCTATTCTATTCTATTCCATTCCATTCAATTATTCCAGTTCCACTCAATTCTTGTGCATTCTATCTATTCCATTATATTGTGTCTCTGTTCTATTCTATCTTTCTATTGTGTTTCTTCTATTCTACGTATCTATTGCCATGTATTCTATTCTATTCCATTCCATTCTATTCTATTCTGATTCACATTCTTCTTACCATTCAAGCCATGTCTATCTATCTTATGTTCATTTCTTCTATTCAATTCAGGTTTCTCATTTACGTATCTATTCATTGTTAATTCTTCCATTCTATATCTGTCTATTCATCATTCGTATTCTATTTCATTATTCTCATTCATCTTTATTCTATTCTATTCTATTCTGCATGGTATCTATTATTCCATTCTCTATCTATTCTATTCGTATTCATTCGATGTCATTTCCATTTTCTATCTTTCTATTCGATTCTAGTCTTCATTCTTCTATTCTATCTATTCCACTTCTATTCTATCTATATTCCATTCTATTTATCTATTCTATTCTTCATTCCATTCCTTCTATTCTTATTCTATTCCATTCCATTATATGTCCATTGTAGTCTAGTGTGTTCTCTTCTATTCTATTCCAGGTATTCCTGTTGAATTCTATTCTCATCTCTATCCATTCTTCTTTCGTATTCCATGGTATTTCTTCTATTTCATTCCATTGGTGTTCTATGACCCGAGCTCGGTGACTCACTGCCGCGGAGCCAGCCAGCGCAGAGCTGTACAGGTACCCGGCAGCCATGGAGAAAATACAGGCACCAGGCCTCTGGCTGTTGACACGTGTCCAGGCATGTGGTCACCGTCACAGGGGTGTAGGGGTCCGAGAATGCCTGTGCCGTCTGTCTCTCCAACAGCAGGTCTGCGAGCGGAGAGTCGCTCCCCCCCGCGCTCCGCCACCGCCAACGCGCCTCGTCAGTGGTGGCCTGTCGGGTTCGGGAAAGGAAATATCTGATTAAAGGGGGGACACTTAGCAGGCAATCAGAACACAGAAACCGGATCAACATAAGAGAGGTATTGCGCCGTAGGTACTAGGGAATTTGCCTTGGTTGATGGGTGCACACATACACATATATTTGTAACAAAGATGAAAATAAACAAAACAATAAATACAGCAATAAATAGCACAATAGGACATTTCACGGAGGAAAAAAGGAGACTGTACGGATTTTGGCAGGATGTGCAAAAAAGTTCAGGATGACACGAATGTGCAGAGGACAGGATTCAGATCAGATTCAATTATTAAATAGTTTTGAGGTCTTTATATCATCATATCACATGTTCTTCTTTCAGGACTGTCTCTCCGTGAAAGAGAAATGCCTACATCCCAAATTTAAGAACGGGAATGTAGGAATTTCAGAAAATCGTGATATAAGAAATTTATTGTCCTTAATAATGTAATTGTTATATAAGTCCCTAATGTCAGTTATACCGGGGAGTGACTTAGTGGTCCCCTAATACGGTATCTAAAGTCCTTTTATATGACCTTAGTGGTCCTAATATGTATCTGAAGTCTCTGTTTATATAGAACCTTGTCCCAACGTGAAGGCTCTTTATCTAGGTCCCTAAGCTACTGTATCTGAAAGTCATTAGACGTGGCTATTAGTGACTAGTAACCTTAGTGCTATGTATCTAATCCCCTCCGTAGACTAGTGTACCTATATGTATCTGAAGTCTCTTTATAGACCTTAGTGGTCCTAATACTGTATCTGAAGTCTTTATATAGAACCTTAGTGGTCCCCTAATACGTACTCTGAAGTCTCTTTTATATAGCACCTTAGTGGTCCCCAAACTGTATCTGACGTCTCTTTTTATATAGACCTTAGTGGTCCCTAATACTGGATCGAAGTTCTTTTATATGACCTAGTGGTCCCAATACTGATCTGAAGTCTCTTTTAATATAGCCCTCGTAGGTGGTCCCTAATACTGGTAGCTGAAGTCTCTCTTTATATAGACCTAGGGTCCACTCACTACTGTATTGAAGTTCTTGTTATATAGACGTAGTGGTCCCTAATATTGACTTGAAGTTCTATAACTTGGTCTAGTACGTAGAAGTCTTGTATAGAGTATTAGGTCCCTAATTATCTGATAGCCTTATATGAAGGGCCTACTCTGTATCTGTCTATTTATAGACCTTAGTGGTCCCCTAATACTGTTATCAAGTCTCTTTTATATAGACCTTAGTGGTCCCACTATAGCGATTGAAGTCGCTTTTGATTAAGACCTTAGTGGATCCCTAATGACTGTATCTGGAAGGTCTCTTTTATATAGACCTTTAGTGGTCCCTATACTGGATCTGAAGTCCTTTTAACTTCGTGGTCTATATGGATATGAAGCCTTTAAGCTTAGTGGTTCCCTAATACTGTATCTGAAGTCTCTTTATATAGCCCACTTAGTGGTCCCTAATCTGTATTGAAGTCTCTTATATAGACCTACGTGGTCCCTAATACGGTATCTGAGTCTCTTTATACAGACCCTAGTGGGTCACACTATACTGTATTGAAGTCTCGTTTATATAGAACCTTATGGTCCTGCATACTGTATCCACACTAAATAAGTTAGGAGGGGGGGGACGTGTCTGTGGGTGGACTCCCCCCCCCCCCCCCAGCCCCTACCTAGGCTGAACCGGACCCGCTGAGGAGGGCCTGTAGCAGGAGGTCTGCAGGTCGACACAGGGACAGCTTGGTAGTCCGTGCGTGCTGTGCGGCTTCGTGGCGGATGGGCTCAAACAGAGCCGAGCCGGTACACTGGGGGACAAAGGCAACAACAAGCAGATGCGTTCAGACGGTCCTAAGTAAAAGGCGAGGCAGCTTTAATCGGCAGAGCCCATTCTACAGCAACCAGGGCAAACTCAAAGGCTATGACACAAAATCAGGAAAACGATTAAAACACAAGTAATAAACAGTTTAAATAAAAAACTTGAAGACGGATAAACCCACCCCAACCCACACCCTAACTAACCCCAACCCCAAACCCTAACCCCCCTAAACCTAACCTAAACCCCCTAACCCTAACCACGAGCACGACTTCACCTAATTAGTCGCATGTTAGTGCTACTTTGGTGATACCCCCAGGTCTCTACCCTTCACGACTCTATTTTAAAGACGTTACCTTTCGGTGTGCTCCGTGGACTTTATTCGACAACTAAGTAAAAAGGTCTAGCGCTGCCTGTCTGGTTACTCAACGACCGTCTTTGCAACGACTTTTCAGATCTTTCCGGACACTAACATTTCACATTTTTCTTTAACGTGCTACCCTTTGAGTCTGTCTTTCTCTGTGTGTAAAATCCCTAACCCCGAACCCTAACCCCTAACCCTAACCCCAACCCACGTGAGACTACCTTCACACAAATTAGTCCATGTTAGGGGCTGCCTTGTGTCTATTTCGAACAGACACATCATCACTTGTTCTGTAAAAACTGTACCTTTGAGTCTCTTTCTCGTCGTTTCTCTGTGTAAATTGCCTAACCCTAACCACCTAAACTACACTTTTTCACAGATGGTTAATTCAAACTCATTTATATCGTGCTTGTTCTATCCCAACCGTCTCAAAGCCTGTCGATCACAATCAAAACATTTAATCCAAACATTTAAAAAGTCAACGACAATAGGGTCATGAGTTGTTCTGCAATTACATTTTGACGAACCACGTCACTCTTCAAGTTGTTGCTCACGTCAGGTCTTGTTTTGGTGATGTGATGGACCGGTCCATGGTTTTATAAGATCTGACACCTTTGATCATCCGTGGGTTGAGTGGTACGTTCTGCTGCCAGACTCCGCTGTTATTGAACGCTGCCCTTACTTCTACTGTAAGTACGACCACTGTTGTTGGTTTAGGACATACTGACGAAACTAAAGCACTCAATGCTGTTTATTACTCTGAGAGAGGAGTGATGTGGGACAGTCACATTTTTGTGTTGGTCATGTCTTTCCAGGCCAGCAGTGGGCAGATGTTGGAGACGACAGGAGAACATTTAAGACAGGGTGATTATCAACCGGGGTGTTTTGAAGCTAAAGGTGCGGTTGGAGGAAGAAACTCTACGGTCGGCCAGAAAACCGAACGCCGTCAAAAAGCCCAAATTTTGTCACGAATGGGAATCTGGATTGGTGCAATCCTAACTCATGAAGCGGAGTGGTGCACACTGCAGTGGATTATTGTATTCTTCACAGGTAGACACGATTCATAGGACCACAGGCACCAAAGATGTCACACCAATGGTGTACCACTGTGCGATGAGGATTCTAACTTCTGAAGAAGAGAAGTTGATTGTGGTTGTGGCCATAGATGGCACATCCCCCTTCCTGGGATCATCGAGCTGCTGTTCCCAATCATGCTTCTCTCTCACTGAGCAAAGTACGTAAGGGATCTTGATGATATCACCCCCCCTACGCTTAGTAAACCTCTCTACGTGCTTTACTTGCCTGGACACGGGAAACGGCAATGAGAGCTAAACACGTTGACCTTGGCCAATTATTGGAAGACAGCGTCCAAGGAAACAAACGCTCCTCTGAGAGAGTAGGGAGCCGTCTGTGTTTATAAGACCTTTTGTATTCAGTGCCAGACGATGGATTGAGAAACTAGAGGAGAGAAGAAAGAGAGAAGGGAGAGAGGAGATGAGAGATTGAGAGAGGAGAGACTGAGAGAGCGAGATTGAGAGAGAGAGAGATGAGAGAGAGAGAGAAAGGAGAGAGGACAATGACGAGAGGTGGGGGCGGCCGGCAGTGTGCACATTGGCAAAGCGGAGCCACGCCAGGAGTGATGATTCATGGGACAGGAGAGCTTTATTGATTTGCCTATTTCGTGCGATGCCGAGCCTGAGGGCGACGGAGCCGCTATAGACCACTCTCCGGGAGGCGGGGCAGCACCGAGGGGCGGGGGGACTCGCGTCACACTGGTGCTCCGGACAGACAAGAGCTGCACGTGGGAGAGGGTTATTGGGGTGTGGAGCAACAACTTCTCAGTGAATGGATTCATGTGGTATCATATAAACACTACGCACACACAAATAGTATGCTAGCCTACGAAGGTTACGCCGACCGCGGAAGGAGCACTTGAGCGGGTGGCATGACAGTTACCATATTAGCTGTTTTAAGCAACTAAAACAGAAGGAAGCAGCTTTCAGTTTCATGCTCTCCTATCTGGATAAACTCCCACGAAAGCGCAGACGCTGCTACTCTCGGTCTTTTAAATCAGAGCTGAAAGACCTTCTTTTTGATGCTGCCTGTTCTTTAAAGACGTTGTTTAATGTTGTAATTCTTATGCTGCACTGTCAACTTTATTCTGTGTTTTACGATTTTTATTTTAACGTTTGTACTGTGTTTTATCTGTTTAAACTGATTGCGTGTAAAGCACTTTGAGTTTTGCCCTGTTGCTGAAATGGATCTTCCAGATAAAGCTGCCATTGCCTTTAAAGTTCAATTTAGCTGAGAAAAGGGGGACAGCGAGGCTGGGAGAGAGTAGGGGTGGCGGGGGACAAATTCAATACAGCATAGTATCGCGATACTTGTCACATAAACAGGTCCAAGTATGGATCTGCACTTATATATATATATATATTATTAGTGTGTGGCAGTTTGTCCCGTTCTGCAGCGAGAAGATGAAGTGAGACTTACAAACTGAGAGACTGTTCTTTTGATGAAAACAGATGTGATAAGTTTCCTTTGGGGCGTGTATCGGCCCAGAATGTGCATTGGTTAAAATCGCAATAATATCGCATGTGGAGTAAGTATCGTGTATGATATCGATGCAGGCGGCGTCTGGTGATCCCCCCCCCCCCCCCCCCCCTCTGTAGAGAGCACCGCGCGATGTAACCCTTCCTGTGTCCATGGGTCAAAAATCGCACCCCTTTTCAACAAAATGTCTAAACTCGAAATTATGACTTTTTTTGTAACCACATTGACCAAAAAAAGGGATGGATTCCTCCAAAGCTCTTTATAAATACAAACTGATCACTTTCATTCCTTGATCTTTAAATATTGGTACAAATATTCATAATTTCTGCTTTTTTTAACTCTAATTTAGGTATAATCTAACTATAGAGGGTGATTGACTATGAATTCAAAAAGTAGTAAAACTAGTTAAGGTGGGGTAGTGGAAAACTAAAAAAAAGTCTGAAAAAGGGACAAAATGTCCAATTTTTGTCCGTTTTTTAACCCGGGAGGACACACAGGGGTTAAGCCATTGGTGTCCCACATTTCTAAGTTTTTGTTCAAATTCGCGTATTATATCCAGACTTCCCACTTTCTAAGATCTTTTCAAAATAGTACACTATGTTGTTGTCTGAAAAAGGGACGAAAATGTCAAACTTGTAGTCGTTTTGAACCCAGGGGAGGCAAACACAAGGGTAAAGCAGTAAGTTTAGCGACAGTTAGGTTTCGAAAACACAAAACGGTTCGGTTAAAATTAAAAAAGGATTGTTGGTTTGGGTCGCAAAACACCGGTCCCCTGAAGTCAGTTCTCCCGGGACACAAACTCCCGTCTTCTGGGTGTAAGCTTGTGTTTTCTCCTTATAGTCTTCCAGCCCCCCCCCCCCCCCCACACAAACCACACACACACACCACACACGCTCGTGACACAGGGCATCACATGTGACGCATATAGCAAGAGAAATTACTTGGAAGATTATAGGGAATGCGTGCATCTGACTGTGTAATTATTGGGCATAGCTTTGGTAGGCATTGTATGTAGGTTGGATGAATGTGTGTGTACTTTGTTGTGTTGGGGTATATTCTGGGAGTTAGTTTGTCTGTCTGGATTTATGGTAGTGACGTTTGGTGTGTACCCATCCTGTAATTGTGTTATGTGTACTTTTATCTGGGACTTGAGCTGAAAAAGAAATAAAAAAAATTTAGCTATAACGTGTGAATGGTCACTGGAAACTGCCTGCGTGGTGAATGGGTTTTATCAGCACTGTGGGAAACGATAATTTGACACACAACACACACACACACACACACAACACACACAAACACACACACACTGTAGCTCGTGGGATATCCAAGGTCAAGGCAGGAAGTGTGTCGGAGGGAGAGTGGGAGATCAGCGGGTGAATATGGGAGCTCTAGCTGCTTAGAGCTGTCGGTCTCAGGCGATCTGCTGATAGGACTGTGGGGCGGATTGCTGGACAGCGTGGTTTAATCGGTCGGGCTCGCCGACATCCCTTTAAGAGGGAAACTAATTTCTCACAGCAGCGCCTCTCTGTGGACCGACCCTCTCCAGATGACAAAGGGAAACACATCCCACAATGCGTGCCTTCTGCAGTGACCCGACGTCTGCTGAGGTTCAGCTAAAATCTGCCACATCTTCAGATGGCACGCTCACGTTCTCTGTCACTAGTTTCGCATCGCCAGACCCTTCCTCCACAGAGCTGCAGGGAAGGGTCGCAAATCCACACAGCATCCCGGGTAGGGAGGAAAAACATGCTCTGGTTTATTGGAGTTCTAAAAAATCCCACTTTGTCTCGTGTGGCCGGACGAGCCACGGTGCGTGCCTAAAATAGCTTGGAAGGAAGTGGTTTTGGTGGAACATGGGTACGTCGAAGTAGTTTTAGGTCGTTAGCTAGCTGGTCTGATCTACCCTTCAAGATCTGAGACCAGGTAACCATAGTCCTCAGATTGGACAGATAGTCTAGCTAGCTGTCTGGATTTACCCTGCAGAGTCATGAGGACCACGGTAACCATGTCCTCAGATTGGACAGATAGTCTAGTCGCTGTCTGGATTTTACCCTGAGAGAGTCTGAGGACAGGTACCATAGTCCTCAGATGGGACCGGTGTCTAGCTAGCTGTTGGAATTTTACCCTGCAGGACCTGAGGCCCAGGGACCCTAGTCCTCAGAGGGACCAGGTAGTCAGCTCCTGTCTGGATTACCTGCAGAGACTGAGCCAGTAACCATAGTCCCAGATTGGACAGATTAGTCTAAGCCTAGCTGTTCTTCTGGATTTACCTGCAGATGTGACCTGAGGACCAGGTAACCTAGTCGCAGATTGGACAGAAGTCTAGCTAGCTGTACTGGATTACCCTGCAGAGACCTGAGGACCAGGGAACCCATAGTTTCTCAGAAATCAGCGCCAATTGAAAAAACGAAAAAAAAGAATAAAAATCAGAATTGTGAAATTGCACACTCAGGATTTTTTTTAATTTTTTTTCATTTTCAAAGAATTCACAAAGAAATAAATCCAGATAGTTTTCAAAGTAACAAACAAAACAAACAAAACAAAAAAAACTCCAAGATTAAATATTCAGTGGCTGTCATTTTCAGCCTTTATCTTTACAGGACAGCTGTAGAAATGAAAGGGGCGAGAGGGAGTGTGGGGTGGGGGGGTATGAGAGAGGGGGGGTGGGGGGTATGAGATGCAGCAAAGGGCCACAGGTCGAGTAGAAAGCCTCTGTAAATGGGCGCCCGCTCTACCGACGGAGCTACCCGGGCGCCCTTTAATCTGACGTGTTAACTGAATGTCAGTGTCACAGTGAATCTGTAGAGCTTGACACCAACGTACCTGCACACCACTCTCACTCAGGTAAACATGACTCTATCGATTCACGTTCTCCTTATCGTAGATTTGAATGTGAGCGCCTCTCAGAGAGAGCGTGAGCTGTTGAAAACAGCTGATTAGAATCAGGACACGTCCGTCTGCGTGTCCCGGTGAGCGCCGGGATCACAGCGACGGCGTCCAACTACAGCTGGGTTTAAATGCACTGAGAATGAGGAACATGAGGTCAAGCGCTCTCTCTCGTATGGATGTTTTATGAATTTCAATTCGAGCCTACACAAATGAGGTTTGAAGTGGGTTGGGGGTCGTTACGAAGGTCATCTGGAGCAGCCCATGAATAACCATCTGACGCTTTACAACAGCCTCCTTTCCCTCCACCAGTTCACCCTGAGGGCTACAAGCTGACGTAGGGAGATCAAAATACCTTAAAGGGCAAACCTTAACATCAACGTGAACCCTATGTTCCCATGTTTTTGTGTCTAAGTGACTAACAGGAACAACAATCCTTGTGATTGGTCCAATATTAATCAAGTTGCAATGGATCCCTATAGGGCAAATGTGCATTGTTAGTTTCCGTCCACTTAAAAGTTCTGTTATTATAATAATAATTATAATAATAATAATAAATTTAATTTGTAATGCACTTTATATTTGCAAAAATCTCAAAG
>NW_022605582.1:73189-77285 GCF_008692095.1 Etheostoma spectabile | reverse complement strand
GCAAACACGACCAACATCAGCCCCCTCCGCAAATATCTATCTCTCCCACGTTCCTGTGTCTCTCAGGACTTGAGTACAAGGTCCTCCCTCCATCACCCCTCAGTGCATCCCGGTGAAGCCCCCCCCTACCTCAGGAACTTCTCACCCCTCAGACCTCTACCCGGACCTCCGATCTGCCTCAGGTTATCTCCTGAACCTCCGGACAAAGCTCGCGTACTATGGGAGATCGGGCTTTCTGCTCACGGCTCCACTGTGGGAGGTCTCCCCTGACCCCTGAGACACCACAGACGTGGGATGATTTTAACGTGGCCTGCGCACCCTCAACAGGATCCTAGCAGCGCTGTTCTGGATGTACTGTAGCTTTTGAAGGTTTTTTTCAGGGATCCCAGTGAAGAGCGCATTACAGTAGTCCAGCCTGGAGGAGACAAAAGCGTGGACAAGCTTTTCCGCGTCAGCTGGGGATGGTGGGAAGGCCAGTTTAGCGTGTTTCTGCGTTGGGAGAGGAGGTATCTGCAGAGTATGTTTTACGTGAGCCTCAAAGGCCAGATGAGAGTCCTTTTAACCACCCAGGTTGTGGCTGATGTAGAAAGTGGAATATTTTGGCCAGAGAGGTTGATGCTGGTAATGGCAGATGACCGAAACCTGGTGAGGAGTGCCGACTAAGATGGCTTCAGTCTTGGAGCTGTTTTGCTACAACCACACCTTTACCTCCTTATTATTATTATTATTATTATTATTATTATTATTATTCTACGTGTTTCTACAGAGATAGAGGTTTTTGTTAAAGAGTCGGATCCTTTTTGTTTTCCCAGCCCCGAAATCGCTATCGTCAAACTCACCAGAATCACTGATTTTATCAATGTAAAAAACACACAGATGTTCAAAGTCGACAGAAAGAAAATAAAACTATCAACAGTCGTCATGGTTTGTGTTTCCACTGTTCCAACAAACCCCATTCCAGCCAATCACTCTCACTCCTACTTTCCACCGGTTGCAGAACGGATGCGTGTCGGCTCCGTCAACACCCACCAGGCGCCCATTACCTGACAGCTGAAGTCCAGAGGACCCACAAGATCTCGCGAGATCTCGTAGAAAAGAACCACAAAACCACTACCAGTTAGTTTCCATCCAGAGGAGTAGAGGGGGAACAACTCTGTGGTGTGTTTTCAAGGTGGAGTGCAGGGAGATCTGATCCGCCGTGAGCACGGGGTATTTTATTTTGAAAATTAACCAGATGTTTTATTTTGTTTCTGTGCTCGACTTCCTGAGTGGTTGTAAGGCATGTATGGGGAACAGAAGAATGTAGGAAGGATGGCTTTTATTTAATTCAATTTTTTCTTTTCTATATAGAAAATAGTAATCTGTAATCTGTAATCTGCAATTTGCACAGCTCTTTGAGAAGCCCATATGCTTACTGCACATTTGTCTTTCAATATTTTAACCCTTTGCTTGTTGTTGTGTGTCTGTTGTAACTCTTGCAGCGATGTTACTCAGTGTCCAAAACTAAATGTCTCCTTGGAAAGACTAACAAAGATCCTTTGACTTTGATCAAGAAGAGATGCAATACAATTTGAGACAAAAATGAAATTCATAGTGCACCTTTAACCATGCGGTGGAAAACATGTTGCATCGGCTCGGTGGGATAACATTTTGTTTTAATTCAACACAAATTCCTCAATGTGACTCATGGGCTGCTCCAGTCACCACCTTGGTCCGTGCTTTCTTCTCCAACTTCTTTTTTGGTTTTTGATAATTGCAAACAGACAAAGTAACTTTTTGACAGAGAAAGAAAAAAGCTATCTAGGTCACATGGATGTTCGTAGCGTGCTTGTATCACAACAGCAGTATTTTTTGGACTAGATTTTGGAAATGAAAGCAGCTGAGTAACATCCCCGCAGTCCCACGTGACGGCCCTGCTGTCGCGTGGATGCACAAGCTCAGAAAATAGAAAGCTGTGGGGTGTGGAAGGACCGTAAAGAGAGATGTTAAAGGGATGTTCCATGCTTGCCAGGTGGGCAGTGGGCTGCAGAGGACCGTGTGTGTGTGTGTGTGTGTGTGTGTGTGTGTGTGTGTGAGTAATGCCGAGGCTCGGGACTCCCGAGACCTTGCACACAGATATAGAAAACTCTTCCGTCATCTGTCGCCTGTCTGCCGGGATGACGGTGTTTACCAGCTCGACTGTCTACACAACACATCGCCCATCGGCAGCCCAGTTCAAGCTCTGCTCTGCAGCCACCATCTTTATTTCTCTCTTTCTGCTCTTGTCTCTTTCTTTCTTTCTTTCTTTCTTTCTTTCTTTCTTTCTCACCACGAGGGCTTCATTGAAAACTATTTCCAGTTCCCGGTCTTTGGATTCACGCTGGAAGGAGTCCAGATGAGGGGGGAGGAAACGAGGAGAGGAAGTAGAGGGAAAGAGAGGGATTGAGAGAGGAAAGGAGAAGAAACCAAGAGGAGAGGAGAGAGGAAAGGAGGAAAGGAGAAGAAACCAAGAGGAGAGGAGAGAGGAAAGGAGGAAAGGAGAAGAAACCAAGAGGAGAGGAGTGAGGAAAAGGAGGGAAGGAGATGAGATGAGACGAGGGGAGGTTTTGGTTTTCAAAGTCCATTTCATTGGACCATTTTCAAAGAAGAATCACAATCACAAAAATCTAAAACAAGTCAAGGAAAAGAAAACCTAGATAAAATAACACACACACACACACACACACACACACACACACACACACACACACACACACACACACACCAAAACCTGTCAAACTAATTAAAATGTACTTTATTAATCAATAATGAACCAACGTGGAGCCGGATGGCCGACTTTGCAGACAAACGGTTCAACAAAATGTCACAGTCTCTCTCTTTTTGGACCAAAAGTAAACAAATCCAAAGAAAAAACCTCTCCGACACCTTGAACCCCCCCACACACACCCCCACCTCCAGCGAGAGAAAACAAGAGTGGAGAGGAGAGGAGACAAGGAGATGAGAGTCAAGGTGAAGTGGAGATTTTACCTGATGTTGGGCCTCCTCCAGGTTCCCACTGGCCCACAGAGACAGCCCAAGACGATGGCGGATCTTGGCCTCGTCCTCCCGCCGAACCAGCTGCTCGGCAAGCCGCAGGCCTGTCAGAGGCGGGGGGGGGGGGGCAGATGAGAGAGAGAAGGAGAGAGAGTCAAAATGTTTCGGGGCAGGCAGACTCTCAGGTATCTTTCAGAATAACAGATGTAAGCATAGCGTGGTGCTGATGTTCTCACGGTGAAACAGTTTGGAAATATTTGGCCTCAGCTGTAAGATAACGCTCACACCGGGACTGACACACACACACACACACACACACACACACACACACACACACACACACACACACACACACACACACTTTTGCCATTGAGGGAAAGCTGTTAGAGCCTAATTGGACTGCATAGTAATCAATGCTAAGCATCGACCGGCTAAGCAAACACACACACACACACACACACACACACACACACACGCTTAATGCTTACATAACAGAAGCCACCCACTATCATGAAGACAGCTACAAATATTTGCAAAACATGTTGATGAGCTAATAATAGACTGTGTGCACACTCGCAGCGCCTGCAGTCGGCTCTGGGATGTTTGGTTTGAGAGACTCAGAGGGGAGGGTTAGTGTGTGTTAGTGTGTGTTAGTGTGTTAGTGTGTGTTAGTGTGTGTTAGTGTGTTAGTGTGTGTTAGTGTGTGTTAGTGTGTTAGTGTGTGTTAGTGTGTGTTAGTGTGTGTTAGTGTGTGTTAGTGTGTTGTTAGTGTGTTAGTGTGTGTGTTAGTGTGTGTTAGTGTGTGTTAGTGTGTGTTAGTGTTGTTTAGTGTGTGTAGTGGGTGTTTTTGTGTTAGTGGTGTGTGTTAGTGTTTTAGTGTGTGTTAGTGGTTTGTTAGTGTGTGTTAGTGTGGTGTTGTGTGTGTAGTGTGATGTTGTGTGTGTTAGTGTGTGTTAGTGTGTGTTAGTGTGTTGAATGTGTGTAAGTTGTGTTATGTGTGTAGTGTGTGTTAGTGGTGTGTTAGGTGTTAGTGTGGTGTTTAGTTGTGTTGAATGTGTAAGTGTGTTAGTGTGGTGTTAGTGTG
>NW_022605582.1:70019-70288 GCF_008692095.1 Etheostoma spectabile | reverse complement strand
TGTGTTGAATGTGTTAGTGTGTTGAATGTGTTGAATGTGTTGAATGTGTTGAATGTGTGTAAGTGTGTGTTAGTGTGTTAGTGTGTTGAATGTGTTAGTGTGTTGAGTTCAGGTGAACTATTCCAGAGGTGAAAAGGCTCGGAAACCTTTATTTTTTATCCCTTGTTTAATATTCAGGTCAAATTGACCCATTTCAAATTATTACAAGAAAAAAAATGGTCCAAGTTGTATTTTTTCTACCTGAAATCAGCGTCCTTTCCTTATTTCCT
>NW_022605582.1:69482-69813 GCF_008692095.1 Etheostoma spectabile | reverse complement strand
AATAGATTATGAAGTAAAAGTTAATTTCAGAATTGTTGTTAAAACCCCAAATAAGTCCTGGGTCAGTTTGACCCGAGGGACACGAGAGGGTCCCGACAATGAAGACAATGGAAGGGTTAACCTGGGTCTGGGAACACCTGATTGGAAGACCTCAGGTGTGTGGACATGTACAAGTTCCCATAAACAAGAAGGTAACAACCCATTTAAATTCTTAAAAACAATCAACGCTGAAAACAGACAGGAGGCTAACTGGGGTTATGTGCAGTGGTGTAGTCTAATGTATTGCAGTGGATATACTGTACTGTTTAATGGCCAGAATCTGCCTTTGGGG
>NW_022605582.1:69042-69472 GCF_008692095.1 Etheostoma spectabile | reverse complement strand
GGGGTGTTGTGTGTGTCCTCCCCCAGGGAAGTTTTGAGTATCAACAACTTCAGTTCCTGCATTCTTGTACACTTTTATGCACCAATTCATAGTGAAAAACACCTTTATTTTAGCCTGTGCAAAGGAAAAAACACAGGTAACAATCCAAAAATATATCAAAATTATAATGGAAAGTATGCTGTTGTGGGTCATTGGGCATTTTTAAGTGGGTATATGGAAATCCTGGAGCTTTCTTAGCTGGAATACTGCGTGTACCTGTGTATCCCGTGGTCACGCCTTTCTGCGTTCTGGACTAACTGAAACCAGCGAATCCATTTCCAATCCCTCTAGCAGTGAGGGTCTGCCACTTCTTTGCATGTGTCCTCAGCCAGCGCTGGTTCTGCCCAATTACTGAGATGAAAAGGCCACTCCACAGAGAACAATAATAAAG
>NW_022605582.1:65219-69032 GCF_008692095.1 Etheostoma spectabile | reverse complement strand
GGAAAGAAATGACAGCTGCTGGGCCACATATCACCCACAAGGTGCTAAATGCACAGCAAGCAGTCTGCAGTCTGCAGTCTGCAGTTTGCAGTCTGCAGTCTGCAGTTTGCAATGCAGAGGCTCCAGAAGTGAAAGTCCCATTCTTTCCTGTAGGAAGTCTGTATGATATCGACGTGGTTTTAAAGGCCCGGTGTGTGACGGGTTCAGTTGTTCATTATCAAATTCGGTGTTGCCTGTTCACAAACTCGTCCTTTTTTAGTTTAACACCACCATCAATTCAAAGTATTCCTTATATATAAATATACTATTGAAGTCTCTTTATATAGACACCGTGGTTGCCCAATATGTATCTGAAGTCTCCCATTTTATATAGACCTAGTGGTCCCTAATACTGTATTGAAGTCTTTTATATAGACTTAGTGGTCCCATAATACTGTATCTGAAGCTCTCTATATAGACCTTAGTGGTCCCCTAATACTGTATCTGTAGTCTCTTTATATAGACCTTGGTGTCCCGAATACTGTATTGAAGTTCTCTTTAATAGACCTAGTGGTCCCTAATACTGTATCTAAAGTCTCTTTTATAGACCTTATGGTCCCTAAGACTGTATCTGAAGTTCTTTTATATAGACCTTAGTGGTCCTAATACTGTATCTGAAGTCTCTTTTATATAAACTTAGTGGTCCCTAATACTGTATCTGAAGTCTTTTTATAAGCCTTATGGTCCCATATACTGTACTGAAGTCCTTTTATATAGACCTTAGTGGTCCCTAATACTGGATCTGAAGTCTTTTATATAGACCTTAGTGGTTCCCTAATACTGTATCTGAAGTCTCTTTATATAGACCTTAGTGGTCCCCTAATACTGACTGAAGTCTCTTTATATAGACCTTAGTGGTCCCTAATACTGTACTGAAGTCTTTTTATATAGACCTGTGGCCCTAAATGTATCTGAGTTCTTCCCAAATCAGCCTTGGTGCAGAAGTACAGCCACTAGAGCCAGTCCCACAATGAGCTTTCCTTATATGTGCATTTCTATCAGGGGGGGGGGGGGGGGGGGGGGTGGGGGGGGGGGGGGGGGGGGGGGGGTCAAAAATCTGGTCGGGCAAAAGCAGAGAAGGGGAGGTAACCTTTCCATTATGACCTCATAAGGGGTCAAGATTCCGATCGTCCCATCTGAGCTTTCATTTTCTCAAAGGCAGAGCAGGGATACCAGGGCTCGTGTTTACACTATCACCATTTCTAGCCACTGGGGGGGGGGCATAGACAGGCTGGGGGGACGCATCTTAATGTAAAAAACCTCAAAAAGTGACATTTTCATGCCATGGGAGCTTTAAAGAAATGCAACCAACCCAGAGCGTTAGTCTGCAGCGCTGCCGACAATGCGAGACTACTCATGCTCAGTCTCACTTTACATGGGCTCTGCATTCGCAAAGTGTGTTCTCTCCACTCGCTTGTGCAATGGAAGGGGGGGGGGTGTAAACCCCAAGTCTGCATTACTCGGCATTCCTGGAAACCAGTCTGTGGCTGGACCAGATAAGCCAAGAACAGAGAGCGTGACCTGAACCAGCCGGCCCATTCCGCAAGACCCAGCACAGCACGGCACAGCCGTAGACTCCACGGCTCCTCCGCGGCCACGCTTGCCGGCAGCCTTTGAAGCCTGCAACAGTCCCCCCCTCTCACCCCCCCCCCCCCCCTCCACGCCTTATTCTTTGCACACACCTCAATGTTGCCTGCCTGCCCTCTTCCCCCAGCATATGCTGTGCTACTCTCGCCCTCTGCCTCCTGATTCGTTGTCTATCTCTGTGCCTCTTGCCCCCCCCCCCCCAGACCCCCCCCACCCACCCATCTCTCTCTACCTGTTTATCTCCACGTGGTGGCAGAGTGGGTGAGGACTCGGCACTGCTTAGGGCTCTCATAGGCGCCGGAGCGAGGAGAGAGGAAAAGATCTAAATTATCTTTCATTCTCTGAAACCTCACGCTCCACTCATCTCACTGCAGCTCGAGCCGTCATCGCACACGCAACACACACAGGTACGAACACACCACACACACACAACACACACACACACTCTCGCCACACACACACGCAAGCACACAAACACAACAACAAAGACACACCCACACACACACACACACACCACGGAACTACACACTCCACACACACACACACCGCCACCACACCACACACACACACACACACACACACACACACAGTACAACACCACACACACACACACACGCACATAAAACAACACCACACACAGACACAGCACACACAAACACAACACACACACACACACACAACACAACACACCGCACACACATACACCCATCTGCACACAAACGTTCATACAAACACATACACACACATACACGTGAAACACACAAATTGACACACTCAACAGCACACACACTTCTTAAAACACACACCACATACAACCCCAACATATACACGTGCACACACACACACTCACACAAACACACGCACACACATACACCCATCTGCAACACACCACCACACGCACACACCTGCACACACATACACAAAAAAAACACCCAAACACCAAACACACCCAAAACACACACATACAACACACTCACACACTCCCCCACCCCCACACCATACACAAAACAAACACACACACAACACAAACACCACACAAACACAACACACAACCACACACGTGTAACACGTGAACACACCCACACATTGAAACACTCACACGCACACACACACCACACACAACCACACACGTCAAACATACACACAACACCCACACCTCGACACACCCACACCCACACACGACACACACACACACATACACCCCCAAACACACACAACGTACCACAACACAACACCCACACACACACAAAACACACACACACACACACACACCCACACGTGTACACGTGAAACACACCCACACTTGACGTACTCACACACACACACCACCACACACAAACATACACCCCCCACAGACACACACACCACCCCCCCACACACACACACACACACACACACACACACACACACACACACACACTCCCTCCCTGAGCTGCTCTGTGATAGTTCTTTATGATCAAGCCCGAGTGTCAACCAACTCTATGTTTTCTTTATTCTCCAGTTGACAGTGAAATAATAATACATGTGAATCATGACTCACGCTGGTCTCGGTCTTCCTCCCTCCCCCGCCCGCCTGCCATTCTCTTTCTTTCCCTCCACCCCTCCTTTCATCCCCGACTCTCTCATTCCCTGTGTTCTCCCGCTCTGTATCACTCAGTGTCTGTCACTGTCACCGGGCGAGCCTTTGCTGCAGCCCCAGCGGCGCAGTCACGTAGCAGCGGCTGACACCAGGATGTTGGCCGTGGCTGGCTGCACCCTGAAGAGCAACTGGAGAACACTTTAAAGGCTGCATGACAGCCGGGTGAGAGACGCTCTGCAGACCCCGAGGCCCGCGCACCTCCGGCTTCAGACACAAGGTTTGCCCTGCAGACAAGCACACACAGGCGTGCGTCGGGACCAGGGCTCAAAAATCTCACGCACTGTCTGTGATGCGTGAGATTTCAAGGCTGGTTGTACTCAGGAACAAAATACCCAGGAACATGCACACCAAGGTGACCAGATTTCTCAGACAAAATCCGGGGACACTTTCAGCTCAGAAGCGGATTTACCTCCAAAACACGTCATGTTTTTATTTTTGAAAACTTAAAACGGGGACACAGACCTAGAGCTGTTCCCACAGACAAAATTATGGAAGGAGTTTACGGGGTCGACCGTTCTTGTTAATAAAGATTAAGATCCTTTTTTTTT
>NW_022605582.1:64640-65034 GCF_008692095.1 Etheostoma spectabile | reverse complement strand
CAGTGAAAACCGGGGACATTTCCGGGGACAGATCCAGCCGGGGACAGGTCACCGAAACCGGGGACTGTCTCCGGAAACCGGGGACGTCTGGTCACCCTACTGCAAACTCATGACTACACAGTACCCTTTGAACATGACCACAGGCTGAAAACAGGCATACACAGTATACGACAATGAAGGAAAAAACTAAAACAAGTTCCCAGTTACTACGTTTACATAACATAATGTAGGCCTATGTAATATTCAAGATTTTTGGACTTATTCTGAAAAATACAACATTCTGACAAGCTGTTTACACGGCTGATAAAATGGAATATCCCACTAATATTCCCCTATTACTGGATCTGAAGTCTCTTTTATATAGACCTTAGTGGTCCCTAATACTGTATCTGAA
>NW_022605582.1:58479-64615 GCF_008692095.1 Etheostoma spectabile | reverse complement strand
TCCCCTCAGGCCTGCCTATGGCCCCCCAGTGGCTAGAAACGGTGATAGGTGTAAACCAAGTCCTGGGTACCCTGCTCTGCCTTTGAGAAAATGAAGCTCAGATGGGCCGAGCTTCAATACAGTATTAGGGACCACAAGGTCTATATAAGAGACTTCAGATACAGTATAGTGACCACTAAGGTCTATAAAAGAGACTTCAGATACAGTATTAGGGACCACTAAGGTCTATATAAAGAGACTTCAGATACAGTATTAGGGACCACTAAGTCTATATAAAGAGACTTCAGATACAGTATTAGGGGACCCTAAGGTCTATATAAAAGAGACTGCAGATACATATTAGGGGACCACTAAGGTCTATATAAAGAGACTTCAGATACAGTATTAGGGACCACTAAGGTCTATATAAAAAGACTTCAGATACAGTATTAGGGGTCCACTAAGGTCTATATAAAAGAGACTTCAGATACAGTATTAGGGGACCACTAAGGTCTATAAAAGAAACTTCAGATACAGTATTAGGGACCACTAAGGTCTATATAAAAGAGACTTCAGATCCAGTAATAGGGGATATTAGTGTGATATTCCATTTTTATCGCCGTGTAAACAGCTTGTCGAATGTTGTTATTTTTCAGAATAAGTCCAAAATCTTGAATATTACATAGGCCTACATATGTTATTAAACGTAGTAACTGGGAACTTGTTTTAGTTTTTTTTCTCTCATTGTCGTACTGTGTATGCCTGTTTTCGACCTGTGGTCATGTTCAGGGTACTGTGTAGTCATGAGTTTGCAGTAGGGTGACCAGACGTCCCCGGTTTCCGAGACAGTCCCCGGTTTCGGTGCCCTGTCCCCGGCTGGATCTGTCCCCGGAAATGTCCCCGGTTTTCACTGTGACTGACAGACCCGAATTGGAGTGAAGAAAGAAAACACTGACCAAACGGATCCGTTGAGCCGCTGCTCAGACTTAGAGATGTTTCAGAAAGCCGGTGTTTTACGATGCTAAAATCGCTGATTATTTACATGGATTCTGTGGTTTAGCCAACGCAATTTCGCGGAATTTAATGTTAAAAAAAAGGATCTTAATCTTTAACAGAAAGGTCGACCTCCTTAGAAATCCTTCCATAATGTTGTCTGTTGGGGGGAAACAGCTCTAGGTCTAGTGTCCCGTTTTAGGTTTTACAAATAAACATACGTGTTTTGGAGGTAAATCCGCTTCTGAGCTGAAAGTGTCCCCGGATTTTGTCTGAGAAATCTGGTCCCACCGTGGGTGCATTTTCCTGTGGGGGGGGGGGGAACTCATATTAGTGTTAAAAAACCTCATAAAGTGACATTTTCTTAACCGGCTTCCGAGCAGGTTAGGTGCTGAGCATTAGTTACCACGGCGATGTAACCCGGTAACCAGTGTCCCACCGTCGTGATACACCAAACCCAGGGCTGAATCTGAAGTTACCTCGGTAACCCCAAATCCTGCATCTTAGTACAGGTCTCAAATTTGAATTGAAATCAAATTCGGATCTACAGAGGAAACCATGAAGAGCATCTGTAGATGGAAAGACAATACTCAGTGGAAATGCTCTTCAGTGCCTGTTCCATAATTACTATAATAAAGGTCATAATTACTATCATTGACAAGTCAGATTTAACAATCTGTATTGATCAAAATACAATCTCTTTTTTCAGGTCCATTTTGACCAAAAACAGCCTTTTGTTCTGCAAAACCGAGCGTGGAGGAACTTTAACACCTCGATTAGTCGCTACAGGGACGCCATTGATTTAATGACACTATCGCGCTAACCGCTGAGACGTGCGTCTCGGTGTGAGACACGTCTCTCGTGTTTAAGACGGAGACAGCGAGGCGCAACGTCCTTCGGTGTGAAATTACAGGAAGATAGCTCGTGAAGTGACAGAAACTATGTCTGCCTATCAGAGACTAATTGGTTTCTCCATTTGTCTTCCACTGTCATTCTGTTTAGCGGTGCAACACAGAATAACTATGACACAAAAAAACACACAAACCACACACACACACACACACACACACACACACACACACCAACACACACACACACACACAGACACACACACACACACACGACACAGACACAGAACAGACACACACACACTCACACTCACACACACACCACACACACAACACACCAACACAACAGACACAGACACGACAAGACACACACACACACACACACACCACACTCACCCACCACACACAAACACACACACACTCACACTCACACACACAAACCAGACACAGACACAGACACACGGACACAGACACACGAAACACACACACAACACAACACGGACACGACACACACACACAACACACACACACACACACACACACACCACACACACACCCACACAGACACACAACAGACACACGACACCACACAACACACACACACACACCACCACACACACTCACACTCACACACCACAGACACAGACAAACGCCGCACACACGGACACAGACACACAACACACCCACACACACACACACGGACACAGACACACACACACACACACACAACACACACACACACCAGACACAGACACCACACACACACACAACCCAACACACTCACACACAACACACACACAATCACACCACACCACACACGACCACAGACACACAGACACACACAACACACACACACGACACAGACACCACACACACACACCACACACACACACACACCACAGAAACACACGACAAGGACACACACAACACACACAACGGACACACACAACACACAACACACACACACACACACACAACACCACACACGGACACAGACACAGGACACAGACACACACCCAAACACAAACACCACATACACACACACACACACACACACACACACCAGACACACACACAGACACCACACACTCACACCACACACACACACAAGTATGCTAGTTTTTGGAGGTCAAACGTTGTCGAGATTATCTGCACCAGTTCGGAGCTGCCCTTCTATCCTTCCTTCCAATTAATCATTTTCGATAAACAACAAACAAGCAATGCAGCATGAAGAGGAGGAGAAAAAGCAGAGGGAGGAAGAAAGAAAAAAGTCAAAAACAGAAGGCAGAAAAAAAAAAACCTTGCCAACTTTCGGTCTGGGTAGGTTGGCCAGAAATAATTGGCTGTCAAGGATAGCGAAGGCACAGTTCTTTTTTTAACAGCCAGGCAGAGGAACAATACAAGGACAGTGTGGGGAGGGGGGGTCGGGAGGGGGGGGGGCAACAGGAGGACAGGGCGGAGACAGAATGACCTGTCACCTTTGTTTCCATTAAAGCTCAATAAGCAGGCCTGCAGAGGGGTGTGCGGACGGAGGAGAGACGTAGGAGACGTGTTCCTGTTGTCCCCTGCAGGGTAAAGTATACAGCTGGGCGGCAGTCTTCTTGGATGCAAACAGGGTTTGGGTTGTAACAACGTTGGGTGGGGGTGGGGGTGGGGGGGGTCTGCGAATTCAAATCAATTTCAATTCAATTTTATTTATAGTATCAATTCATAACAAGAGTTATCTCGAGACCCTTTAAAGATAGACCAGGTCTAGACCACACTCCAGAATTTACAAGGACCCAACAGGTCTAGTAGTTTCCTCCAGAGCAAGCTACAGGGCCACAGTGGAGAGGAAAAACTTCCTTTTAGGCAGAAACCTGGGACAGACCCAGACCCAGACCCAGGCCCAGACCCAGACCCAGACCCAGACCCAGACCCAGGCCCAGGCCCAGACCCAGGCTCTTGGTAGGCGGTGTCCGTAGACCAGTTGGGGTTAGAATGAAGAGTGGCAATAACAGACATAAAAAAAAATAGTAGTTTGTAGTAGTTCTTTGTAGTAGTTCATGGCGTAGCAGGGCACTGTGGGCATTACAAGGCCCAGCAGGACGTAGCAGGACGTAACAGGGCGTAGCAGGGCATAGCAGAACGTAACAGGGCGTAGCAGGACGTAACAGGGCGTAACAGGGCGTAACAGGGCGTAGAAGGGCGTAGCAGGACGTAGCAGGAACGTAACGGGGTAGCAGGAAGAGCAGGAGGACGGCTGTAGCAGGGCATAGCAGAACGTAACAGGGCGTAACAGGGCGAGCAGGAAGTAGCAGGACGTAACAGGGCGTAAACAGGGCGTAACCAGGGGACGTAGATAGGGCGTAGCAGGACGGTGCAGGACGTAACAGGAGCGTAGCAGGCTAGCAGGACGTAGCAGGACGTAAACGGGCGTAGCAGGACGTAGCAGGACTGCAAGGACGTAGCAGGCGTAACCCAGGGGTAGCAGGACGTAGCAGGACGTAGCAGGACGTAACAGGGCGTAGCAGGGCGTAGCAGGACGTAGCAGGACGTAACAGGGCGTAACAGGGCGTAACAGGGCGTAGCAGGACGTAGCAGGACGTAACAGGGCGTAGCAGGACGTAGCAGGACGTAACAGGGCGTAACAGGGCGTAACAGGACGTAGCAGGACGCAACATGGCATCGCAGAACATGTAGCAGGACCATGGCGACAGCTGCTACCGTGATTTTGGAGCCTCCCTGATCCGAGGAAACTCACATCTACGGATGCTTCCACTTATCAGTTAATATACACGCAGCTTCAAAGCTTAATACTATATTATATTATATTCACTCTATGATTTTTTTCACTTTATGAGTTTTTTTTAAATATGAGTTGGACCAGTGGCAAGAAATGGCGATAGGAGAAAATGAAAGCTCAGATGGGCCGATCTGGAATCTTGCTACTTATGAGGTCATAAGGGGCAAGGTTACCTCCCCTTTCTCTGCTTTGCCCGCCCAGAGAATCTGCCCCCCCCCCCCCCCCCCCCCCCCCTCTAATGAAAAAGAGACATCCTGGCTTTCAAACGAGCAAAGTGGCAGCTGGTCAAGTTAACGCCCCCAGCCTCCACCTTGCCTGCCCCCCAGAAGAAAAAGCCTTATTCTGACCAGTTGTACGTTGTCACAGCGCCACCTACTGTACTGGAGGTAACATTACTCCTGTCCCTTTTTCCCCTAGTGTATCAGGGAGAACTGGCAGAACCCGGTTATTCACTTAAGCGGGGTTACTGCTGTGCATGTAAATGCAGTGAATGTATTTTGGAGGGTTCAAGCTGCAGGTTTCTATTCCACCATAATCTGCAGGGGACAATGGAGCATGAGAGGCAAGAGCCTGCCACTGTGTGAAAAGGATCCTCTGGCACCTCGCTGCACAGAGCCCTCTGAGAAATGTAGATACAGAAGTGTGAAGAACAGCTAGCAGTAAACAGGAGAAATGCCTTGGCGTGCATCCTGATAGGATTGCAGAGACATTCACACACACAAATGCTGGAATACCTATGCAGCGCGGAAGACAACACCGACGCATAATACGCACACAGTTATTCCCCCGTGCACTTAGTCACATAAGCACAAACACACACAGCCTAATAAAAGTGTGGCAGAGGCTTAGCAACAAATAGGCTCTGAATTTCATATTCATGAATGCACAAACTGTAAGCCTATCAGCTCAGGCGACAAAAGGCAATCCTCTCTGCTGTTCACTCACCTTCCTGCAGGTACATGACAGCCTGCGAGTAGTTCTGCAGCGCGTGGTGCGTCCTCCCCAGGCTGCCGTAGGCCAGCGTCTTGGCAGCCAGGTCGTTGGTCTGAGCCGCCACGCTCAGGTGCTGCTCCTGGAACACCACCGCCCGCTCGTAGTTACCGAGCGACTCGTAGGTGAGGCCCAGGTTCCCGTAGGCGCGGGCCTGGCGCGCGGGGCTGCCCGCCTCCTCGGCGATCTCCAGGTCGCTTTGGTGGCAGCGCAGCGCCGTCTCGTACTCTCCCATCGACTGGTACACGGCGCCCAGACCGCAGCTGGCGTCGCCCTCCAGCAGTCGGTCCCGGGTGTCCCGGGCGATGGCCAGCTGGCGCTCCAGGCACGAGATGGCCTGCTCGTAATTTCCCAGCTGGCTGTGCAGCGCGCCCAGTTCACCGTAGGCCTGCGCCTTGCCGCCACACTCGCCCAGCTCGTGGGCCACGACGAGCCGCTTCTCGAAGCACACCAGCGACTGCTGGAGGTTTCCCATGGCCCTGCAGGGTTAGTAAGTAAGTAAGTCAGTAAGTAGACTTTATTTATAACGCACTTTTCACAG
>NW_022605582.1:58356-58469 GCF_008692095.1 Etheostoma spectabile | reverse complement strand
TCACAAAGTGCTTTACAGTAAAAACAAAACACATAAGATACTTAGCCATGTTGCTAGTTAAAAGCTTGACTAAAGAGATGTGTCTTGAGGTGTTTTTTAAAAGTTTCCACAGA
>NW_022605582.1:57992-58346 GCF_008692095.1 Etheostoma spectabile | reverse complement strand
CAAAGCTCTCAAAGCTAAAGGGAGAGAGAGATCTACAGAAAAACCATGATCACCTCTGGTTTTAAAACAGGTTCTGGGGACAGTTAGCAGGTCTGAAGACCTCAGAGAGAGACCAGGAGTGTGGGGGGCGTGTAATAGATCTTGGATGTAAGCGGGAGCCTGCCCATGCAAGGCTCTATAAGTAATGATTAAAATTTTAAAATAACTCTAAAACCTATCGGTAGCCAATGAAGAGCCTCAAGCCCCGGAGTAATGTGGATCTCCTGCTGGTCTTAGACTAAAGTCTTGCTTTTTCTGCCGCATTTTGTACAACTTGCAGTTTGTCAATGGATGATTTGTTTAAACAAGTGTACA
>NW_022605582.1:55919-57982 GCF_008692095.1 Etheostoma spectabile | reverse complement strand
ATAATCCAAACGTGAAGAAATAAAAGCATTACATAACAAGCATCTCCATCACTAACACAGGAAACCACTGAGAACAAACCAACAAGGCAACCTCAAAGAATCATTGGAGAGTTGACATTTCTAAGATTATTTTCAAAATTAGGGCCTAATTTTTCTGGCCCCGTCTCGGTAATCAGCCGGGAAAAGAAAGAAGGAGCAAGAAGTCCGCTGCTCGTGTGAGCAACGTTAAGTCGCGGCAGCAAACTCACCGACATCGGAGCTTCACAGAGACGTCACTTAGAGACTTTAGGGTCAGGAGTCTTCTAATTATGTATATTCAGTCTGACACTTTCCCTCACATAATGACCTTTTAAAATGACCAACATCATGTGTGTAAATACTGGCTCAATTCAAACTGGATCCAAAATGTACTTCTGTCTCTCCTTGTTGACTTCCACACATATTGCTTTTTCCCCTCACTATATGGAGGTATCTTTATTGCCCACAACACTCAAAATAAATCTCTTTCCTTCTGCTATCTCATATCTAGGGGAAACTATAGTCTCCATACAGATACACATTTATTCTCCTGTAACAGAGCACTATAAGGACGCATCAAAGCATGCACATTGCAGGAACCCTTTCATTTGGAAAGCGCCAGATCATTTCAGTTTTTGTACACATGAAATATACATTTAGACGTCCAACACACCACTGATAGCTGCTGATGTGGAGTGACTGATGTGAGAAATGTCTGAGCACTGACATGAAATTTAAAATCTAGTCTCTTTGAAGAGCAACACCATCCACCCTTTAATAAGAGATGGGTCACCTGTCAAAGGATCCTCGCCTCCATCCTCTAGTGTACAGTATGTGTTCACAACACACTGGCGTTCATCCCTTCTGGGCATTGTAGTTTCCTTCACATCCTTCCAACAGACTTTATTCACATGCTCACGCACGCCGAGAGCTGGTTCACGCCGAGCATTCAAAGAATAAAAAGCCCTACTTAATTAATGTTGTGTGGCAATACATCAATACATAAAAGCTGTTAGAAGACGAGAGGGGGTTTTGAGTGTGACGCCTATTATTCCCCATTGAACTGGTGCATGACTTATACTGCCGGGTGTGATTGGTGATGGCTGCAGATGACAGTGCACAATAAGAAGAAAATCATCTGCAAAATGAGGATTTCAGCAAGCCCTTCGTGTTTTATTTTGCAGTGTGGTCTCGTAGGATGCTATCGGCCTCTTTGAAGCACGAGGAGACGTAGAAGGGAGAAGAGACGCGGGATGTAAGCGGTTGCCTCGAAAATAACTGCTTCGCTCAGTTTTCAGACGTCTGCGTGCCAAAGCCTCTTTGCATACAGATAAGGCCGGTACTGCACGGCGGCGGCTGAGACAGCGAGCGCCAGGCTCACATCCGCGCCTCGCTTACTACCACCAAGGTGTCTCTGAACTACGGTGGCCCTTTACAGTGAGCCAAATAATATGCAAAGTAGGATTAGTGTGTGTACTGGCTAATGCCAGTCAACACAATTATCTGCTGCTGCAACAATTTAGTGAGAACATAGATATGTTGCACAAAGGAAACTGGAAAGTATTTTTTGCTAGCAATGTGAAAAAAGTGAATTTGAAACCTGATACTTTTCATTTTACCCCGAGGAAGTGTGTAATAGAAGTTGTCCTTCGGCGCCTACATTGGTACGGAGGCACACATCTCTGCTCCCATACTGCAAAGTTCAGGACCTGTTTGTGTGCATGTTTGTCTTGGACTATTTTGCTGTATTTGCAAAAACAGAATATGCGATAGTAACACATTCTGTACCACACAGTAACACTCTGCTCATTTTCATTAGCAGAGCGCCAAACAATTCATTTCCTGCATTCTGGTGATTATTTATGAATAGACACCGTCAGATCTCAAATATTTCCTCCTGCATTTGAAGGCAGTCTAACCCCAACCCCTAACCTTAACCTTCTAATTTTAACCCTAATCCTCTAATCCTCTAACCCTAACCCTAACCCCTAACCCTAACCCCTGACCCTAATCCTCTAACCCTAACCCTAATCCTCTAACCTTAA
>NW_022605582.1:54446-55909 GCF_008692095.1 Etheostoma spectabile | reverse complement strand
CCTAATCCTCTAACCCTAACCCTAATCCTCTAACCTTAACCCCTGACCCAAATCCTCTAACCCTAACCCCTAACCCTAATCCTCTAACCCTAACCCATAATGCTAATCCTCTAACCCCTAACCCTAACCCCCAACCATAACCTCCTAACCCTCTAACCCTAACCCCATAACCCCCAACCCTAACCTCCTAACCCTAAGAGAAATAAAAGAGGTTGCCATGGAGACCTAATTGTGTGTATTGGGGGGGGCCTCTGCTGCACCAAAGAAATTATTAATAAAGGAAGAAGTTCCACTCTCCCGATACCTCCGGCTTCTGAACTGGTTGCAGTTCCACCAGAGGTCCACTAGGGGTTGATCACAGGACAGTGGAGAATGAATGGAGGTCTATGGAGCTATACCATAGACAGTTAACGAAATAGACCAACAGATCCAGTTGCTCTGAACGGAGACCAGTGAAGGACATTAGAAGCTCTTTTCCAATGATAGCTGAGCGTTACTTACCTGTGTCCGTTGCCTAAGCCGCTGTAGGCCTTCTCCTGGTCCTGCATGCGGTTGAGGCTCTGGGCCACCGACAGATACTGGTCATAGTACTTGATGGCTTCCTCAAAGTCTCCCAGAGCCTCGTAACAGTCCCCCAGGTTCCCGTAGGCCCTGCCCCTGTCCATCATCGCCTCGTTGCCACTCAGCTGCTGTAATGTGGCCAGCTGCTGCTCCAGGTAGCCAATGGCTTCCTCCATCACACCTACATTCATTTTGGTGATGCCCATATTGCCGTACACTTGAGCCTCCACAACAGGGTCCTTCAGCCTCCGACCCAGCTCCAGCTGCTCCTCGTAGCTCTTGAAGGCCATGGCGTACTTCCCCAGGGCCATGTAGACGGCTGCCAGGTGGCCGTGGGCTTTGCACTCCCCCGACACGTCGCCCAGCTCCTGGTACACCTCCAGCTCCTGGGTGTGGTAGCCCAGAGCTTTGTCGTACTTCTGCACTAGTCTGTAAGTGGCCCCAAGGGCTGCGTAGGCGCAGGCCTCCATCCTGCGCTCCTTAACCTGAAACAAGGTCAAATCTCATAATATCAGCATTTAAACATAACATTTCCTATTTATATGATGACGTTTTCTAGTATATGTAACTGTATATACTGTATTAGTATATGTACTGCAGTCATTCTACATGCATTCTCATGAGCGGGTTAGTATTGTACGAAATTGAAATAACAGCGACTGTATGCCGGTCATTTGACGGTTTGGTTAAGCGGTCTTTACAAGTAAATTTAGCCAACAAAAGGGGTCTGTGAGCCGGGTACAGAGCACCGTGAGCTGGCGGTCCTCCCATGGTACCCCCGTTTCTTGGGTGAAAGTCTCGTGTTTTCTCCTTAACTTCTTCCAGAACATGAACTCCTGCGTTTTAGGACCCAAACATCCATCCCTTTGTGGTTTTACACTGTAAATAATGGCTGTGAAATC
>NW_022605582.1:54155-54436 GCF_008692095.1 Etheostoma spectabile | reverse complement strand
TCCTTTAGATTTCACAGTAACACTACTGCATAGGATTTTTACAGTAGAAGGCTGTAAAGTTACATCACAACCTTGTCGACATGACAACATCAAAGTAGCTTAGGTATTACTGTAAAAAAAAAAAATCACAATATAGCCACTATAGTTCAGTACATAGTAAATCACTGTATTTTTACTTTTTTTTAATCTTATATTGTGTTTAATTGTTTTGTATTTTACAATGAATTCATAAAATTACTGTAAATGAAAGTACGGTACCTTTACTGTAAAAATAATTCACA
>NW_022605582.1:48481-54145 GCF_008692095.1 Etheostoma spectabile | reverse complement strand
TGCTGGACAATTGTTACCAGTAAGTTACTGTAAATTTTTTCAAGAAATAAATTTATAAATACGTGGAATACATACTGTAAAAATTCCAGTGCATTTAATCTCGTAGCGATGTGTACAGACACCTACCTGGTGAGCCAAGGCCAGTTGCTGCTCGTAAAACTGAATGGCTCCAGTCACGTCTTTCTTACAGACAAAGATGTCTCCGAGGTTCCCCAGGGCTCGGAAGCGAGCCTGTGCGTTGTTGAGCGACTGGGCCAGGGACAGCAGGTATTTCTGACACTCCTCCGCCTTGGTGAAGTCCCCGAGGGCTTTGAAGGCCAAGCCAAGGTTACAGTACGCCTTGGCCTGACTCAGTTTGTCGTGCAGGTCCTTGGCCAGGGCCAAGTCCTGCTCGTAGTATTTCACCGCGTCCTGGTAGTTCCCCAGACAGTAGTGGGCGTAACCCAGATTGTGACAGACCTTCCCTTCGCTCTCCATGTCCTGGAGGTCCGGGGACAGGCGGAGGTACTGCTCGTAGTAGGGCACGGCCTGAGGGAACTCCCCGCGGGAGCAGTGGAAGTTGCCGAGGTTGCCGAGAGCGCGCGCCTCGCTCTGGACGTCCCGGAGCTCCCGGGCGATGTTGAGGTGGTTCTGGTAGTGCTGCAGAGCGCGGTCGTGGGCGCCCAGCGCCTGGTAAGCCACCGCCAGGTTGCCGTGGGTGGAGGCCTGCGAGGCCCGGTCGTTGACCTCCATGGAGATCTGCAGCTCCTGCCGGTGGTAGCGGACCGCCTGGTCGAAGGCTCCCAGCGCGTTGTAGGCGTTACCCATGTTGCCGTAGGCCCGGCCCTGGGCAGCGTAGTCGTTCAGCTCCTGAACGATGGCCAGGTGGGTTTTGTGGAGTTTCAGGGCCGTCTCGTAGTCCCCCTTCATCTGGTGGATGATGCCTGTGGAGAGCAGAAAGAGGGAGATTAGGATGAATAAAGGGGTGGCTGTGGATCAGTGGTAGAGCGGTAGCCTGCAAATTGGAAGATTGGTGGTTCAATCCCTGGCCCTGGAGTCCCATGTTAAAGTGTCCTTGGGCAAGACACTGAACACTGAGTTGCCCCCGATATTGAGCCACTCACACAACGTGTGTGAGTGTGTATCTGATGAGCAGGTGGCACCTTGTACGGCCTTGTACACGTGTGTGTGTGAATGGTGAAAGGGGCCTGTATGATGTAACAGCGCTTTGAGGAGTTGCTAAGACTAGAAAAGCGCTGTATAAATACATTTACATACATTTTTAGACCAAAGGTACCCAAATTCTTCCAGTTGAAGGGCCAACAAGTCTCTAGATATTCCTTAATTCAACATGTCTCTAGATATTCCCTAATTCAACATGTCTCTAGATATTCCTTAATTCAACATGTCTCTAGATATTCCTTAATTCAACATGTCTCTAGATATTCCCTAATTCAACATGTCTCTAGATATTCCCTAATTCAACATGTATCTAGATATTCCCTAATTCAACATGTCTCTAGATATTCCTTAATTCAACATGTCTCTAGATATTCCTTAATTCAACATGTATCTAGATATTCCTTAATTCAACATGTATCTAGATATTCCTTAATTCAACATGTATCTAGATATTCCTTAATTCAACATGTCTCTAGATATTCCTTAATTCAACATGTATCTAGATATTCCTTAATTCAACATGTATCTAGATATTCCCTAATTCAACATGTATCTAGATATTCCTTAATTCAACAGTCTCTAGATATTCCTTAATTCAACTGTCTCTAGATATCCTTATTCAACGTCTCTAGATATTCCTAATTAACATGTATCTAGATATTCCTAATTAACATGTATCTATAATTTCCTTAATTCAAATGTCTCTTATCCTATTAACATGTATCTATATATCCTAATTTTCAACATGTCTTAGATATCCTTAATTCAAAGTCTCTAGAGATTTCCTTAATTCAACATGTCTCTAGTATTCCTTAACAACATGTATCTAGATTTCCTTAATTCAACATGTTCTAGATATTCCTTAATTCAACATGTATCTAGATATTCCCTAATTCAACATGTATCTAGATATTCCTTAATTCAAACTGTCTCTGATATTCCTTAATTCAACATGTCTCAGAATTCCTTAATTCAACATGTATCTAGATATCCCTAATTCAACATGTATCTAGATATTCCTTAATTAACATGTCTCTAGTATTCCTAATCAACAGTTTAGATATCTTAATTCAACATGTCTCTAGATATTCCCTAATTCAACATGTATCTAGATATTCCTTAATTCAACATGTCTCTAGATATTCCTTAATTCAACATGTCTCTAGATATTCCTTAATTCAACATGTCTCTAGATATTCCTTAATTCAACATGTCTCTAGATATTCCTTAATTCAACATGTCTCTAGATATTCCTTAATTCAACATGTCTCTAGATATTCCTTAATTCAACATGTCTCTAGATATTCCTTAATTCAACATGTCTCTAGATATTCCTTAATTAAATGTATCTAGATATCCTTAATTCACTGTCTAGAATTCCTTAATTCAACATGTCTCTAGATATTCCTTAATTCAACATGTCTCTAGATATTCCTTAATTCAACATGTCTCTAGATATTCCTTAATTCAACATGTATCTAGATATTCCTTAATTCAACATGTCTCTAGATATTCCTTAATTCAACATGTATCTAGATATTCCCTAATTCAACATGTATCTAGATATTCCTTAATTCAACATGTCTCTAGATATTCCTTAATTCAACATGATCTAGATATCCTAATCACATCAGATATTCCCTAATTCAACATGTATCTAGATATTCCTTAATTCAACATGTCTCTAGATATTCCTTAATTCAACATGTCTCTAGATATTCCTTAATTCAACATGTATCTAGATATTCCTTAATTCAACATGTCTCTAGATATTCCTTAATTCAACATGTCTCTAGATATTCCTTAATTCAACATGTCTCTAGATATTCCCTAATTCAACATGTATCTAGATATTCCTTAATTCACAATGTCTAGATATTCCTTAATTAACATGTATCTAATATTCCTTAATCAACAGTCTCTAGATATTCCTTAATCAACATGTCTCTAGATATTCCTTAATTCAAACATGTCTCAGATAATTCTAATTCAACATGTATCTAGATATTCTTAATTCAACATGTCTCTAGATATTCCTTAATTCAACATGTCTAGAAATCCTAATTCAAATGTATCTAGATATTCTTAATTCAACTGTCTCAGATATTCCTTAAATAACATGTCTCTAGATATTCCTTAATTCAACATGTCTTAGATATTCCTTAATTCAACATGTATCTAGATATTCCTTAATTCAACATGTCTCTAGATATTCCTTAATTAACATGTATCTAGATATTCCTAATTCAACATGTATCTAGATATTCCTTAATTCAACTGTCTCTAGATATTCCTATCAATTCTAGATATTCTTAATTCAAAAGTATCTAGATATTCCCTAATCAACATGTCTCTAGATATTCCTAATTCAACATGTCTCTAGATATTCCCTAACAAAGTATCTAGATATTCCTAATTCAATGTCTCTAGATATTCCTTAATTCAACATGTATTATATATTCCTTAATCAACATGTCTTAGATATTCCTTAATTCAACATGTCTCTAGATATCTTAATTCAACATGTCTCTAGATATTCCTAATTCAACATGTATCTAGATATTCTTAATTCACATGTCTCTAGATATTCCTTAATCAACATGTATCTAGATATTCCTTTCAACATGTCTCTAGATATTCCTTAATTCAACAGTCTCTAGATATTCCTTAATTCAACATGTCTCTAGTATTACTTAATTCAACATGTATCTATATCTTAATCAACATGTCTCAGATATTCCTTAATTCAACATGTATCTAGATATTCCCTAATTCAACTGTATCTAGATATCTTATTAACATGTCTCTAGATATTCCTTAATTCAACATGGATCTAGATTTCCTTAATTCAACATGTATCTAGAATCCCTAATTCAACATGTCTAGATATTCCTTAATTCAACATGTCTCTAGATATTCCTTATTTAAACATGTATTAGATATTCCCTAATTCCACATGTCTCTAGATATTCCTTAATTCAACATGTCTCTAGATATTCCCTAATTCAACATGTATCTAGATATTCCTTAATTCAACATGTATCTAGATATTCCTTAATTCAACATGTCTCTAGATATTCCTTAATTCAACATGTCTCTAGATATTCCCTAATTCAACATGTATCTTCCTTAATTCCTGTAATTCTTTGTGGATAATGCTTACATATTTAAGAGGGTTTACCAGCGCTGTGCTTTACACTGCCGAATGTTAGATCAAGTACTTTTTAGCAGCACAAAATGTAAATATTCAATTCAATTCAATTCAATTTTATTTATAGTATCAATTCATAACAAGAGTTATCTCAAGACACTTTACAGATAGACCACACTCCAGAATTTACAAGGACCCAACAGTTCTAATAGTTTCCTCCAGAGCAAGCAACAGTGCGACATATAATATGTTTTGATAGTCATTACTATTAGGATTTTACAGCACTTCCAAATTAAGAGGAGAAGTGTGAGCATATCAAATGTCATGTTGGGTTCAAACCAATCCAAGAAGAACCGCTGGTCACATTGGGCGATCTTGAATTAGTAGTTTTATGGATTGCTTTGGACGATGTCTACGGTTTGTTACGTATGTTTTAACAGTCAGCTGAGAGACAAAAGTCTCAAAGGACCACGTCTTCCTGGTTAGATGCAGGGGATTGGGGGGGTAACATTGGGGAGCAGTTACAGTAAGGTGACCAGATTTCTCAGACAAAATCCGGGGACATTTTCAGCTCAGAAGCGGATTTACCTCCAAAACACGTCATGTTTTTATTTTTGTAAAACTTAAAACGGGGACATAGACTAGAGCTGGCGCCCAACAGACCAACATTATGGAAAGGATTCTAAGGAGGTCGACCTTTCTGTTAAGATTAAGATCCTTTTTTAAACATAAAGTTCCGCGAAATTGCGTGGCTAAACCCACCAGATCCATGTAAATAATCAGCGATTTTAGCATCGTAAAACACGGCTTTCTAAAACATCTCTGAGCTCTGAGCAGCGCTGCTCAATCGGATCCGTTTGGTCAGAGTTTTCTTTCTTTCACTCCAATTTCAGGTCTGTCAGTCACAGTGAAAACCGGGGACATTTCCAGGGGCAGATCCAGCCGGGGACAGGTCACCAAAACCGGGGACTGTCCCCGGAAACCGGGGACGTCTGGTCACCCTAAGTTACAGTCCATCAAAGGGGATTGTGGAGTACAATTGTGCTTTTAACCATGTCCTACTGTCTTCCTATTTGGTCACTTACCACGAAGGAAATTACCGAACCAATTGCACGACTATACCATCGAGCTCTCAAGACCCCCAGAGACCTCCCAGAGTGGTCTCACCGTTGCATTGCACTTTCTAAGGCTTTGACTTACAAAAACTTCATAAACAGCCATGCAATTTTATTTTATTTTCAGATTCAAAATGCCACATTACCAGCACTTGCTGCACTTCTTCCGACACACGTGAGACGCCTCACTGGGTCGGTCTCACAGGCCGGACCCACGTGAGACCAGGACGCCTCACT
>NW_022605582.1:32924-48456 GCF_008692095.1 Etheostoma spectabile | reverse complement strand
AGATGCGTGCCTTGTCTCTAGATGGGTTGGTGCGGCCTTTGATACCGACCTAAGTGAGATGTCGTGGGTCTCGTATTGTGTCACGTACCTGGGTTAGCCCGAGCCTATTGAATGTCCTGGTCTCTCTCTTCTCTGTTTTCGGGGGCCCCCTGTGATACGCGAGCATAGTGGGTGCGTCCCGTTCTCATGTAGTGCGGGCCTGGGAGAGCCGACCTGTGTCGTCCTGGTCTCTAAATTTTCGGACGCTGTGAACCGTCCTAGTGAGAAGTTCCTGGTCTCTTAGTTGTCTTGCCCTTTTGAGGGACCGAGCCTAGTTCGTGCGTCCTCGGTCCTCGGTTGTTTGGTTTGGGCCTTTTGATAACCGACCTATGGCAGTGCGTCCTGGTCCTCATATGGTGTCGAAGGTGGCCTGTGGACCGACCTAGGCGTGCGTCCTGTCTCATTGTGTGTCGGTCCTGTGAGACCGACCGGTATTGAGTCGTCCTGGTCTCTAAGTGTGTCCGTTGCCGTGAGACGCGCCCTAGTATAAATTCCCTGCCTCTAATGTGTCGGCCTATTGAGACCGACTCTAGTGAGGGGTGTCCTGTGGTCCTCTGTTGTCTCCTGTGAACCGCCTAGTGAGCTTCCTTGTCTCATTGTTCTGGTCCTATGTGAGACCGACGGGCCGTCGTAGATGCGGTCCTGGTCTCTATGTGGTGGCCGGCGGTGTGAAACCGCCTAGTGAGACATCCTTTCTCTATGTGTCGGGCCTTGAGACCGACCTATGATCGGCGTCCTGTCCCTGTGTGTTGTGGACTGTGAGACCGCCTAGCGAGGGGGCGTCCCTGGTCCACTCTATGTTGGGGTGCTGCCTTTTATGAACACTGACCTAGCGCGAGGAGGGCGTCCTGTCTCATTTGTGCTGCCTAGTGAAGACCTGACCTAGGTGAGCGGGGCGTTCCTTGTCTCATAATGTTCGGTGGGTCCTGTGAGACCGACCTAGTGAGGCGTCCGGTGCTCTGTGTGTTTGGGCCTGGTGAGACCGGACCCGGGTAGTTAATAAAGCTCCCTGGTCTCGGTTTGGTGTTTTTCTTGCCTGATGAGCCCAGAGCCTATTGAGGCGTCCTGGTACTCTATGGTGTGCGGGCCTGTTTTTTTTTGGGTGGGACCGCGCTAGCGAGGCGTCCTGGTCCTCATTTTGGGCGGGCCTGTGAGACCGACGGCCTAGTGAGGCTTCCTGGTCTCATTGTGTCGGCCTTGGGAGACCGGACCTAGGGGGTGAGAGGGAGCGTACCTTGGGTCACTCGATGTTCGGGGCCTTTGAGACCGACCTATGGATGGGGGCGTCCTGGTCAACGTGTGTTGGGCACTGTGAGGACCGACCTAGTTATGGCGTCGCTGGTCTCTTTTGTCGAGCCGTGTGAGGTAGCCGACCTAGGTGAGGCTTCCTGGGTCTCTGTGTGTCTGGCCTGTGAGACCGACCTCGTGAGGGCGTCCTGGTCTCTGTTGTGTTGGGTGCCTGTGATGCTCGCCCTAGTGAGGCTTTCCTGGTCTCTTTGTGTGTTGGGCCTGTGCGACCGGTGATCCTAGGGTTATGGGGGAGCGTCCTGGGTCTTCTGTGTGTCGGGCTCTGGTGAGACGCAAGCCAGTTAGGCGTGCCTGGTCTCATGATCTTGCGCCTGTGAGGACGCAACCTTGTGAGGCGTCCTGGTGCGCTGGTGTTCGGGGGCCGGTGAGAGCCAACCGTAGTGGGGCGTTCGCTTGTCTCATGTGTGTCGGGGCCCGGGTGGACACGACCAGTGAAGGCGGGTCCTGGTCTCTGTGGGTGATCGGGCGGTTGTGAGGGACCAGCCCAGTGTGCGTCCCTGGTCTCTGGGTGTTCGGTGCCTGTGAGTACGGCGACCTAGTTAGCTCCTGTTCGGTCTGGTGTTTTCGTGCCTGGTAACCGGACCTAGGTGAGGCCGTCCTTGTCTCTCTGTGTGTTCGGGCCTGGGTTAACCAACCGAGTGAGGGGATCGTCTCTGGGTCTCTGATGTTGTCGGAAGGAGAGGAGACAATTGGCTGTTCAGGTGGCCATTTTAAATCTGAAAGTAAAATATACCGTTACGGTCGTGGGCATTGGTACACAAAACATTGGAAATCGATGACCAAATGCCACAAATACACATTTGGGTGGGTGTTCTCTCCATGATTTTCACGTGAAGTCATTCAGCAGACAGATTCAGATATATTCAGATAAACATTTCAAATTGTTGTTAATATGACATACTGAAGCCCTCGGGTCCACCGCCCTCCGCCCCTACTTCTGTCGGCGGGGGTGCTCATGTTCTCTTGTCTCAAGACGCATCCAATTGCCAGAGGGGCGGAGGGGGGCCTGGCAGACATGCATGGGGTTTGTATTGGGTCCCCAAGCACCCGGATGCCGATCAGGCGTTGCGCGACCAGCCATAGCTGCTGGCGCGCCTGATCTGCTCGGGTGATCAAGAGCACGTCCGACGGAGAACTAGGTGGGGGGGACGGGAACGTTCATCACGGCAAAGATAGCTAAATGGTGTGATATGGGTCTGAGGGGGTAGTTGTCCTCTGTCTGGCTGAGAGGTGTGGTCCTCTGTCCTGCTCAGAGGAGGATGGGGGAGTTCCTCCTTTCTGGTGGTCGCGAAGGGTGAGGTGGTGGTCCTCTGTGGCTGGTTCTGTGCGGGAGCTGGTGGTCCTCTGTCTGTGGTCCGGATGGAGTGTTTGGATCCTCTGTCTGGTCTGAGGGAGGTGGGGTCCTCTGTCGGGGTTCTGATGGAATTGGGTCCTCTGTCTGGGGTCTGAGGGAGGTGGTTGTCTATGTCGCTGGGTCCGGGGGAGGTGGTGTCCCTCTGTCTGGGGTCTATGAGGTGGTGGGTGTCCTCGTCCTGTCTTCGGGAGGGTTGAGTGGGGTCCCGCTGGTCGTCTGAAGGGAGTGGTGGTCCTCTGTCTGTCCTGAGAGGTGGGGTCCTCTGTCTGGATCTTAGGGGAGTGGTGTGGTCCTCTGTCTTCATGGGGGGATGGTGTGTCCTCTTCTGTCGAGGGAGGGTGTGGTCCATCTCGTTCTTTCTGATGAGTGGGTGTGTCCTGGCTGTCTGGGGTGTCTGAGGGAAGTGGTGGTCCTCTGTCTGGTCTGAGGAGAGGTGGGTGTCGCTCTGTCCTTGTTGACGGAGTGGTGTTCCTCATGTCATGCGGAGGGATGTGGGGGGTCCTCTGTCCTTGGGGGTCTGGGGAGTTGGTGGTCCTCTTCGTGGTCTGAGGGAGGTGGGTGGTCCCTCGTGTCTGGGTGTCTTGGGGTGGAGGTTGTGTGTCCTCTGTCTGGGTCTTGAGGGGAGGTTGGGTCCCTCTGGCTGTCTGATGGAGGATGGGTGGGCCTCTGTCTGGTCTGCAGGTAGTGATGGTGTGTCCTCTGTGGCGTGTCTCAGGAGTGGTGGTCCTGCTGTCTGTCTGAGGGAGTGGTGGTCCTCGTCTTAACGGGTGAGTTTGTCCTCGTGTCCTTCTGAGGGAGGTGGGGGTCCTCTGTCTTTCGGAGGAGGTGGGTGTGTTCCGTGCTGTGCCTGTCTGAGGAGAGGGTGGTGTGGGTATCGGCCTCTTGCTGTCTCCGGATGGAGGTGGTGGGGAGGTGGTGGTCCTCTTTCTGTCTGAGGGATAGTGGTGGTCCTCTGTCTGTCTTAGGAGAGGATGTGGTCCTCTGCTGTCCTAGGGAGTGTGGGCCGTCATTGGGTCTGGGGGAGTGGTGGTCCTCTGTCTGTCTAGGAGGTGAGTGCGGTCCTCTTGTCTGTCTGAGGGAGTGGTGGCCGCTGTCTGATCTGAGGGAGGTTGTGGTCCTCTGGTATGTCTAGGAGTTGTTGTGGTCCTCTGTCTGGGTCTGATGGAGTTGGTGGTGCCGCCTGTCTGGGGTGCTGAGGGAGGGGTGGTGGTCCTCTGTCTGTCTGGGGAGTTGGGTTCCTCTTCTGTCTGAGGGAGGTGGTGGCCTTGCTGTCTGGTCTGAGGGAGGGGTGGGCCTCTGTCTGGTCTGGAGGGAAGCTGGGGTGGAAAAGCAAAGGAAAGTTAACTTGCATTCACTATCTGGATTCTTTATTAAAGATCTTTTTGGAGCTTTTCTGCCTTTATTTGATGGCCATCTATGGGGAGGGGTGGGGGGGGGGGGAGTGGCGGGGACATGCAGGAAACCAATCACGGGTCACTCCAACACCGGACCTCTGACGTGTGAGCCTAACGCTTCAAGCTTTTCTCTTATGTTTGTCCCTTTTTCCAGACGGCTTTTTTTTCATCTTGCGCTTTGGTTAACGGTGTTCAACACGTACCGGAACACTACTTATTAACTCTTAGGTTGGTTACAGGTATTTTGAAATTGTATGGGGTCAATAAACCTCATTTATAGGAACTTAGTTTTGGTTGAGACAGCATAAATTAGGGAATTAGTTGGATACTAAAAGTAAAGCTAATGTCAGTGTGTGAGAGTAATAACACAGCGAAGATTCGACTTTTACTCAACACTATTCAACAACACTGCCATTTGTTTAAACAATGCGATAAAGGAGAATAGACCCAAAATTAATGTAATTAGCAGATCTGTACTGGTGGCAGAAGAGCGTTGGATCATCATGTTTATTTTGGGTGGAATTAAAATGAACACGGGAGATAGGGAAGACAACTGAGTACCACATGGGACAACATGACGACAGCATGATACAGACATGAACAACATTCAATTTCAATCATTCAATAATGTTATGTTATAGGTATCAAATCACGACCACTAGGGGAGTTATCTCAAATACACTTTACAGATGAGAGCAGGTTTGACCACCTCCAGAATCCCACAGGAACCCAACAGTGTCCATGTACGTTTCTCCCGGAACACTGAGGACAATCATGTGACCAATGGAGACAACATGGGGATCACATGAGGACAACATGAAGACAACATCTGTCACCATAGGGCAGACAATGTAAGGCAACGCTGGAGAAAAAATGGGAAACATGAGACAACATGAAGGGCACCAGAAGACGAACATATGGCAACCAGAGACAACATGGATTACAACATTAGTAAACACAAAAGAACAACATGTGACGACCCACTGGGGGGACAACATGATGGACGAGACATGAGGGCAACAAAGACCGACTTAGGGCCACTGAGCCAACATGAGGAACAGTAGAACACATAAGAACACAGGTGACATAACATGAGGACACAGTTGGTACACAGTATACACAACATAAGGGACAACATGTTGACACAGAGGTCAACTGGGGGTTACAACCTGAGGACACCATGATGACAACATGAGGACTCATGGGGACAACATGAGGACAAGCATGGGGGACAACATGAGAGGTCAGTAGCAAAGAGTATGTATGATGAACTTTGCGATCCCGTAGGAACAGGGACTGAAATCATGTTTCTGTGATCAAAGATGTTTTGAGGTGCGGTGTGTCGTACTGGTCCTCTTTTAAAGGGACGCTCTGCTGAACATCTTTCGCTACCAACGCCCTGGAGGAGTCCGCCCTCTCTCACTCTCTCGATTGAAACACAGGCTCTGGGGTAAATGTCTTTAACATGGAACGTATCTTTTTCAGATCAGGCTACATTTCTATCGAACGCGCAAAAAAGATGAGCATCAAACCAAAAAAACCCATATTCTTACAGAATACTGCTCAAGTGAATCTCCACGCAGACACGACTTTGGACAATTATTTTTCCCTCATGAAGGGGCTTAGATAATTCGATGGATCAACCTTTCTTGCGAGGGAAAAAACCAATCACAAGTGTCCGTTATAGACATCCCCTGGGTTGTGTAATTCTATTTTGTATTTTCCTTTCTGGACTGACTCCGCGGCGGCCATGAAAGGTTGTTCTGCATTGTCCTGACTGGTTTTGCGGTTAAAGGGCTGATGAGTTCCAGGCTTTCTCCTGGCATCCGTCGCATCCAATGGTCTACTATAGGCAACGATCCCAGAGCCGCGCCATCGCCGTGTTCGCTGTGTGTTTGTGTGTGTGTTTCCTGTTTGCGTGTTCTGGCGCGTGGAAGAAGCGTTGTTGCCAGGCGTGGTGCGTGTTCCTTCTTTGTGTTGTTGTTCCTGGTTGCGGGTGCCGCGTGTGTGTTCCTGCCGTGATGTGTGGTCCTGCGTGTGCGTGTGTCCTGGTTTTGCGTGTTCCTGCGTGCTGTGGCTGTTGTTTCCTGTCGTGTTGTGCTGTGTCCTGCGTGTGTGGCGGGTCTGCGTGTGTTCCCTGCGTGCGTCGTGTTCCTGCGTGTGGGCGTGTTCCTGCGCGTGGTGCTGTATTCCTGGGGTGTGTTCTTCGTGTGTTCCTCGTGCGTGTCGTGTTCCTGCGTGGTTGCGGTGGTCCGCTGCTGCTCGTGGGGCGTGTTACCGTGTGTGTTCCTAGCGTTTGTGGTTCCTGCGTGCTTTCTGTGGGGGGGGGTGGGGGGTGTTCTCGCGTGTGTGTTCCTGCGGCGTGTTCCTGCGGGGTGTTCCCTGCGTGCGTGTTCCTGCGTGGTGTGTGTTCCTGCGTGTGTGTTTCCTTCGTGTGTGGTGTTCTGCGTGTGCGTGTTCCTCTGTTTGCGTGTTCCTGCGTGTGTTCCTGCGTGCTTGGCGTGTTCCGCTTGCTTGTGTCGGGTTCCCTGGCTTGTGTGCAAATAGTCTGTGTGGTGTCCTGCGTGGGTGTTCGGCTGCGTGTGGTGTTCCTGCTTGTGTGTTCTCGGTGGTTTTACCGCGTGTGTGTGGTTTTCCTGCGTGTAAAGTGTGTTTCCTGCGTGTTTGTTTCCTTTCCTGTGTGTTCCTGCGTGGTGGTGTTCCTGCGTGGTGTGTGTTATCCGTACTTTGTGGGGTGAGCGAGACAGTCCTTGCTCTTAAGCAGACCGTCGGCCCGACGTGGCAGTCGAGTCGTTGAGTCATTCTGTCAAAAATTAATGGGTTCCGTCCGTAAGATGTCAAATTATCAGTGTTGGATAGAGAGAGAAGGTATGAGTATAAGAGCATTATATCTAGAGAAAAGAAGAGCGAGGGGGGGGGGAGGAGGGTGTTGGAGAGTAGGTAGAGAGAGAGAGCTGGGGGAATAACCAGAGCTCCCTGTTGGAAGGTTCCCAGGCGAGTCAGAAACGGGGACTGATGTAGCTCCGACGTTATGCCTAACAAAGCTGCGCTGCAGCGCTCAATATTCTCCAAAAACTGGGTCACATGTGCAGCTGGGAGCGATAGGAGTGTCATGTCTTCACGCAGCTATAGACCTTGTCCTGTGGAAGCCTTGGTAGTAAAGAACTCCTTCTAGAGATTAGATTTAGTTGTCACTACGGGAATTAATGGCGACTCAACAAGTTATTAATAATCCGATGGTCAACTGGATTTTGGAGTATTTTTAATTGAACAAGAATGCGCTTTGTTTTTGCATGATCTATAGGTTGTTCTGATATTCTAGAGACCAAACACTCATCTCCTATTGTTGGGCATTTCTGTGCCTTTTACTGGCAGCGCAGCGGAGTAAAGAAAGAGGACGGGGCGGAGCATGTTCCGTAGGACAATCTAAGACATTCGGACTAATTATGAGGACATGCAGGGAAGTACATGCAGTAATACATGCAGGTGGACCTGCAGGAAGACATCCATGAGACATCAGGAAGACATGCAGGAGGACATGTCATGAAGAGGCATGCAGGAATGGGCCATGCAGGAAACGCGTGCCGGTGGACATCAGGAAACATGCCAGGTTGGACAGCAGGTTGGACATGCAGGAAGACATAGGCGAGGCGTACATGCAGGATGACATGCGGAGACATTCAGGAAGCCCGTATACCGTTTTCTCGGCCCCTTATCCCTCGCGTGGTCTGATGGCTCTCCACCCTCTCATGAATCTGTGTATGCTGTGCTGGCAGGTTTCGTCCCACTGTGATACAGCACCTTCTATAGTATTGCTCAGCCCGAACTAGACACTAATAAAGCAGGGTCAAGAACCTTAATTTAAGTTGAAATTGAAAGTGAACAGAGCATGTGTTGTGTTTGTGTGTGTGTTTAGTGTTTGTGTGTGTGTGTGTGTGGTGTGTGTGTGTGTGTATCCTGTTTAACTGTGTGAGGTTTGGGTGGTCCAGTGACGTGTAGAGTCCAGTAACTCGCGAGCAGGAGGGCTTTTGTGGGCCAAGAATGTTGGACCCCACAAGTTTAACAGTGCTTGTTTGGGTGAAGACTTGGTTTCTAGGATAGGGTATATAGATCAGGTTCTTGTAAGATGATGCAGGTAGCATTAAATTGTTATGGTTTAATTGTTAGGGTAGAGGCTAGGGAAGAGCATAGGCTCACTGATTGGTCCCCCACAAATATAGTCCGCCGCGATTGTGAGTGTGTTGGTGAGTGTGTTTGTGTCGAGTGTGTTGTTGTGTGTGTTGTATTTTAGATCGATTGTTTGGTGACAGAATACTCAGTACGCCAAACCCCTCTCAGTTCTATAAGTAAATTGGTGTCGCCTTGCCGACGAAACTTTGGAATCCGCTCAGTGAGCAGTGATCACTTGACATCCAGGAGGGGGCGGGGGAAAAAATCCGTTTTTAAGTGTTGATGTATTTGAAGGTCCAGGAGGACAGGCCTTCATCCCTGCCTCTTTGTCTTTTCCAGCTATATTTAAATGGTCTGTTTCTTGGGTCCAGGTCCAGTTCTCTCCCACACGATGGAATCTGTCAGTAAAATCATTGGGAAAGAAAAAGAGGCGGCCCGAAAAGTCAGTTCATTGTTTCGTGATGTTGCAGTACAGGAATTAGTCCATCGGAGGGTAGGGAGTGACATGGTAATTTATTGCCGAGGATGTCAATTGTCGGAGGCCGCACGGCGGCTGGAAATTCTTTCCAGCGCGGCGCCACGACTGACAGAGAATTTACTCAGAGATTTGAAGCTGGGGTGGAATGAAAAGGGGAAAACTCAAGCTGGTGGGAAAACAATGCGTTTTCCCCGCTGCGCCAAGTGGAGGTGTGAAGCCAAGTCATTAACGTTGTCCAATGCACGCGGCGTCGCTGCTGAGGCCCAGTTTGAGGCGGGGGGGGTACCCAAACGTCTACCTGGTAGGGGGATGAGGTTTTGCCTCGGGATTAAACGCAGACACCGTGCCCATACCCGCCCCGCGGCGCATGTGACATGTTGTTTTCATTAAGGCGAGTCTTGCTGGCTGTATAGGCTGACTCGGTGGAAAATGACCTTGTGGAAACAGCCTTTGCTAGAGGCGGGGCTGGGTGTAAAGTCTACGGGGCTGCTGTGGCTTCATTCGTAAGAGCGGTCGCTTCAATCGGAAGGTTTGGGTTGTTCGATCCCCGCCCCTGCAGTCATGACTTGTGCCTACCTAGAACCCCCCCGAGTTGCCCGCCGGGCTGGCGCATACGGAGTGTGAATGTGGTATTAATGTATATACGTGCTGAGCAGGTGGCACCCTTGGTACGGCAGGCCCCGGCCACAGTGTTGAATGTTTGTGAAATGGTGACTGTTTCCTTAATTTAAAATCCTTTGAGAGCTTTAATACTGGAACAAGCGCTATATAATACAACAGCACATTTCAATGATAATACCACAATAGTGTTGAGCCAAATATACCTGAAGATCTGATCGTGCCGGCTTTAGGGTTGACTATGGTGCCCTTTCACAATATCAACGACGATAAGAGTTTTGAAAAAGACAATCCTCATTAATGTGGAGCAATTACTAAGGTGGGTAAACATCCTAAGAAAGTCCCAGTAGAATACAATCCCTGTGCTGTATGCAACCTTTAAAACCAGGAAAAGGAGATACTTTTTAATTTCATTTTTAAGTTAAATTATTGCGTAAGTTATGATATCCAAAATTGCAGATGATGACCCGATCTTTGCACCCGTGGGCACATGGCATTCTGGGTGGTTCGGTCTTACAGTGGCGGTGTTTCAGGTTCAATGCTGGTCTTAACAGGTGAGGTTGTTCCTGTGCATGCTGGTCTTACTGTCGGGGTGGTTCAGTGCATGCTTGGCGTTTGGTCGTACAGGAGGTGTGTTCATGGTTCTTGCTGGGCGGCTGGTCTTACAGGGAGGTTGTTCAGAGTGCATTCCGAGGCGCTACTGGGTTGCGGGGACAACGACAGCACCCCTTCTCCAAATAGGGTGAAAGTCCCTGTGTTTGTTTGTGACCCTTAAAAGCCGTCACCCCCCGCCCCTCCTCCGCCCCCACACCAACACAACAACCTAAAGTAACAAAAAGCTAAAACAGACAGGCAATCACTACAAAAAATAATCGAAACATAACTTAGATAATTAATGAATACGAGGGGAGCCTGTCTTGCAAGAGAGGTCTTAAATAGCCGTTCATACGATAAAAGTTGTGTGGTGTGGTTGGTGGGGTGCGCCTCCTCCCGGAGGGCAGGGGTTGTACTCTCCCATGCAGCACATGGGAAGTACTCAGGGAAGTTTCAGAATGAAAAGTCCTTTTACTTTATTATAAGTAGTAAGTTTGTTTTTTGTATTTCCGAATGGCGAATAAACCAACGTTAATATCTGCTACAGAACAAGTCGCATAAAGTCTGCGTCATTAAAAAAAAAAATCAAAGCCTTTTTCTGGATATTTTAGCTCATTTAGCAGTAATGATCTTTAGCGGTAGCATTACTCATTCCACATTCCAAGGAAACTCCCGCTGGTGATTATGTTTTAAAATGGTTTTTTCTGCCTTCCAGGCAGGCCGTTTGTTTCTATTGTTTTCATTTATGCAACCGAAAAGTGGATTTTTTAACTAGTGTAGTAGAAATGGAATCAGCCGCTTCCTGAGAGACTGCGCGCGTTCGGCCCTGCTATCCTCTTCTGAAGCGGGATTTATCCGGCTGCGAGAGGTTGTTACCTCGCCGGCTGCAACTACGGCCCCGCATGCAAGACACCCGCTTGGAATGAAAAGGGCGCTGGGGTCAATCCTCTGCCACACTGAGACATGTTTAATGAGTAAGAAAAAAAAGAAATAAAACAGCTGTTAGCTGGAAAAAAAAAAAAAAAAAAAAAAAAAAAAAGCAGATAGAAGGGAATGGGGGAATAAACCCAAAATGGCTTTAAATTCTAAAACAACAGGATTCATTCATTCATTCCATACCATATTTATTATGACGGACCAGTTTTTTAAAAGTACATTACATTAACGATGAAAACTTAGACGGGCCTGAACTCAGGTTTACAAAAAAACTGGTTTGCACAGCAGATTCCTGTTCGCATAAACACATAACAGTGGTCCCGATCGATGAATATGATCGACACAAGGATTTTAGTATCTTGATTCAAAATATGGATCTCATCACTCCTTGAGCAGAGGCACGCAGCCTCGTACCCTGGTCTTCCCATTCTCTGCCAGCTGATGCAAGCGTTTTCCCAGGGACGCTCGAGGAGAAGTTCTACTCTTTCTCCGAGTCAAAGCACATGGACGAGGACGGTTGGCTGCAAAAATAATGAGAGAAGGGTTGCGTCACAGTACTGGAGTGTGCATCAGCACCACCCTCCTCCCTCTCCTCCTCCTCGCTCCTCGCCTCCTCCTCCTCCTCCTGCCTCTCCTCCTCCCTGCCTCCTCTCACCCTTTCTCCTCCCTTCATCCTGTGCTGAACAAGGCTCTCTCCCCTTTTTCCTCTCCTTTTTTCATCTTTTAATCCACTCAGATGAAGGCTCTTTCCACTTGCTCTCCGCCTCCGCTTTCTCTCTCTCTCTCTCTGTCTCTCTCTTCTGTCTCTCGCCTCTTTCCCTTCTGTCTCCTCCTCTCCCCTCGCTCTCTGTCCCTCTCCTTTCTGCTCTCTCTCTGGTCTCTCCCTTCTGTCCCTCCTCCTCGCTCCGCCTTTCTGTCTCTCTCTCCCCCCCCCCTTTCCCCCCCTTCTCTCCCTCCCTTTCCCGTCTCTTCCCCTGCTCCTCTCTTCTCTCTCCCTTTTCCTCCCCTGCTCTCTCCTCTCTCCTCTCTCCCTTTTCTGGTCTCTTTCTCTCTCTCCTCTCTCTCATTCATCTCTCCTCCTCTCTCTTTCTGTCTCGCTCCGCCCCTGTCTCCTCTCTCTTCGGGCTGTCTCCGCTCTCCTCCTCTCATCTCCCTTTCTGGCTCTTCTCACTCCTCTCTCCTCTCTCCGCTCCCCTCTCTTTTCTGTCTCTCTCTCTTTCGTCCTCTAACTTCTCCCTTATCGGTCCGCTCCCCCTCCTCTGTCTCGGCTCTCTCGCCTCTTCTCCCCTCCCTCCTTTGGTATCCGTTCTGTCTCTCTCTCTCCCTTTTTCCGATCTCTCCTCCCCTCGTTCCCCTCCCTTATATTGTTCTTTTTCCCTTCTCTCTCCTTCCTCTCTCTCCGTCGCCTCTCCCTCTCTCTCTCTCTCTCGTTCTGTCTCTCTTTCCTTCCGGTCTTCTACCATCTCGCTAGCTCTCTCCTCCTTCTCCTCCTCTCGTTCTCCTCTCTCTCCTCCCTCGGGCTCTTTCCATCCCTTCATCTTTTCTTTTTCTGCTCTGTGTTCCTTCGTCCCCTTCTCTCGCATCTCATTCCCCCCTACCTCACTCTTGCTTTCCCGCTCACTTCCTCTCCTCCCCTCGTTTCTCCTCTCTCTCTCCCCCCATCCATCTTTCCTCCCCCTCCATCTTTCGCTCATTTCCTTCCACTTTTTCTCTTTTCATTCTGCTTCACCCACACCAATCGCCCCGTTCCTTTCTTTTTCCCTCCTTCTCATCTCCCTCCCTCCCTCCCTCCCTCCTCCACTCATCCTGCTCCCTCCCTCCCTTAGCCGCCCTCCCGCCCTCTCCCCCTCTCCAGTGGGTTTATTACTGTTCTGCTTGGCTGGCTTCTTCCTTCCTTCCTAAATCCCCCCCCTCAGCCTGTGGTAGTATACATAAAACCTGAACTCCTTAAAGGCGAGCAGAAGGTTTTGGGTTGCCATCCTCTCGTCCCGACCAGGGTTTCCCCTGTGATGCGCCGTTAGAACTGACCTGAGAGCTTCGATCCACCTTCACAGAGCTCTCCATCTTATCGTCTCTAAAGCCGTGGTGCCGTGTGCATTCGGAATCGGCTGTCAATCCTATGTATATTCTGATGTAGACGTACCAAATGGATTCCCATTTACTATTACTATGAAATTGTAGGTTGCTCTCCTTGTCAATTTTGCGGTTTTGGACCGAACACATAGTTTTACCATGGTTTCAATTTCACCAAACTCTGCTTAGACCTCCAGAGTGAGTACATCTCACACTACTGTTTCATCATCCAAGGTGAGACATCTCTCTCAGTTTTAATCCTCCAGAGTGAGACCTCTCTCTCCTCTAGTATTTAAAATCTCCAGAGTGGAGACATCTCGCTAGTTTTATATCTTCCAAGTGACATCTCTATAGTTGTAAATCCTGCCCAGAGGTGGAGACATCTCGCCTAGTTTTATAACTCTCCAGAGTGACAAAGAATCACTCCGCTAGTTGTATAAAGCGCCAGATTGAGACCATCTACTTTTTTAAATCATCAGAGTGAGACAATCTCTCGTAGTTTTTTATCTCGCAGAGTGAAGACATCTCCTCTAGTTTTATCTCCATATTGAGACATCTCGGCGCTAGTTGTTAAAATTTATCTCCAGAGTGAGACCTCTCTCGATATTTTATCTCCAGAGTGAGACATCTCTCTATTTTATCTCCAAGTGAGACATCTACTCGCTAGTTTTTAAATTCTCCAGAGTGAGACATTCTCTCTAATTTTTATCTCCAGAGTGAACAATCCTCTCTAGTTTTATAATCTCCAGAGTGAGACATCTCTGCTAGTTTTAAATCTCCAGGAGTGAGACATACTTCGCTATTTTTATCTCCTCCAGAGATGAGACATCTCACTTTAGTTTTAAATCTCCAGCCTGAGACATCTCGCTAGTTGTTTATCTTCCAGAGTGGAGACATCTCTCTTATTTTATCTCCAGAGTGAGCCTCTCGCTAGTGTTTATATCCAGCGCCAGAGAGTGAGACATCTCGCTAGTTTTTTATTTATCCTCCAGAGTGAGACCATCTCCCTAGTATTTTTATTAAAATCAATCTATCCCTCCGAGTGAGACATCCTCACTGCTAGTTTTATTTAATTCTCCAAGTGAGACATCTCTCTAGTTTTTCATCATCCAGAGTGAGACTCTCGCTATTTTATCTAATCTCCAAGAGACATCTCTAGCTACTTTAGTTCTCCAGCAGTGGACATCTCACTAGTTTTTATAAGAATCTCCAGAGTTGAGAAATCTCTCTATTTTACATCTCGCAGAGGATACATCTCTCTCGTTTTTGAAATATCTCGCAGATTTGAGACAATCTCGGCTCGTTTGAATCTCCAGTATTGAGGACATCTCGCTAAGGTTTTTTATCTCCAGAGTGAGACATCTTCTCCTTAGTTTATGATCTCCAAGTGATACATCTCACTTAGTTTTATCTCCAGAGTGAGACAATCCTCTAAGTTTTATGCTCCAGAAATTGAGACACATCTCCCTCTCTAGTTTTCACTCGTCCAGAGTGAGACCTCCCGCAGTTTTTTTTTTATTCTCCCAGAGTGAGACAGCTCTCTCTAGTTTTATCTCCGAGTGAGACATCTCGCTAGTTAAACTCCAGAAGTGAGACAGCGTCATACTAGTTTTTATCCTTCCAGAGTGGACATCTCTCCTAGTTTTATATTCTCCAGAGTGAGACATCTCTCTATTTTCTTTCTCCAGCGTGAGACATCTCCCTTCTGCCTAAATCTTCGTTGGGACTGCACATTGCTCAGTAGCTCGTAAGGATCCCTCTCTGATACTCTTTCTCTCCAGCTGTTGGTCAGTCCACTGCTACCACTGGGATACCTTTCTTCTAGACCATACCACTTTGTTGGCAATACCTGCCTAAAAGAACCGTAAGTACCAACAGGTGGCAGGAAGTAGAACATGGACAGGAATGAACAGGACAGGAATTAGAACCGATCTTTTTGTCACTGATCCTCATAGGTAGTCCAGTGTGAATGTCTTTAAATGTTTTGTTTTGGTCATTTCCAAACCGGAAAAACCCAGTCGTATGATGATACCCAACAGAGCAAAGGAGGAACTCTCCATGTGTTATGAATCTATTTATTTAATAGTTGGCTGATTTATTTTTCCTTCTTTGTTTTTGTTTTCCTGCCGACTCCGGCAGAACCTGTGGTCATTTTTGATACTTTCATGTTCATTGACTAGGACAAAATGCACGAGGACAGACATTTTCCAACAAATCATCAATGTATACAGCATCCCAGCATTCTATTCTACTGCTAGTTCCCATAGCCCTTCTCCCTATAGTAGCCTCCGGGGATAATAATCCATAAAGCACATAATAACTAGCCAGCTGTATTTGTGTGTGTTTGATGCAGTGAGTGGCATCCAGCAGCCTGAAACCCCCATGAAGCCTCTTGATTTTCCCTCCTTCCTCACTGGGTCGGTCTCACAGGCCGGACCCACGTGAGACCAGGACGCCTCACTGGGTTGGTCTCACAGGCCGGACCCACGTGAGACCAGGACACCTCACTGGGTCGGTCTCACAGGCCGGACCCACGTGAGACCAGGACGCCTCACTAGGTCGGTCTCA
>NW_022605582.1:21058-32728 GCF_008692095.1 Etheostoma spectabile | reverse complement strand
GTCCAAGCCTTGTTTGCATGGTCTGTATTTGTCCAGCCTATAGCGGATGTCTTGTATACATGTCTTTGTCCTTTTGTAACTTTATCGTTCTTTTAGTTGTCTAAATTTGTCTAGTCCTCATCGATGTCCTGTGCAAACGTCCGTCCCGACGTGCTGTAGCTGGGTTTTGCATCGTGATGTAATCACTGACTTTCCTGTGTAATAAATATGAAACGAAGATGAAATAAAAATTATCATGACTTCAGGAAGGCTTCAGGAAGTGTATATTGTATTGCCAAACTAACTCAACACTTTCATGAGTCCATAGCATTTGCTCCTTTGTTTCACTTGAGGATATTTAAGGGAAAAGATGCTGAATGTCCGCGGAGGATCGCATTGAGATGCGTCCTCTCAATGCGGCATGACATGAAGACTGGGATTCGTCACACCAGCGACCTTGTGTCGTCTTCCCGCCAAAATAAAAAAAATCAACGCTTTATGTTGATGGTTTTCACTTTTTTCTTACGTTTTTGTCCCTTTTTTCAACACTTTTGTCCCTTTTTTTTTTTCAATGTTTGTCAATTTTTTTTGACGTATAACACTACGTAACACAAACTTATTTTTGGGAATTTATGGTCAATAAACCTCATATTATAAGAACGATATACCAATGTTTTAGTTAGAAAAGCAAAGGAATTAGGCTTTGAAACTAACTTCAAGGACTGGTATTGGTGCTGCGCACACAGACTGGACTATGTCACCTTTTACTCACCCTAATTTCAACGACACTCCTTTGTTTTACAATGCTAATAAAAAATATTAGAGAAGAAGACCCACAAATTATTAGAAAGTAAGATTTGTCTTAAGCACAAAGGGCAGATTTGTGAGGAATCAATCATGTTATTTTGGGGAATTAAAAAGAACATTGGTATAGGACAACGGGTCAATTTGACCTGAGGAGAAGGAGCAAAGGGAGGAACTTAAAGATCTATTCAAGGGGAAATGTAAAAATGGAAATTGAAAGTATGAGCGTGTCTAGTAAGCTCATCATGTAAAACAACAAGTCATAAGCGTGTTAAAATATGCTCTCCGAGCCATCTGTTCTCTGCTTACACAACACGCTCTCCCACAGTGTTATGGTCATTAAAAGCAATCAAACAGACTCATTACAACACCGAAACAGGAACTTCTGATGGTCTAAGCTGTCGTTGGCGACGGCGTCTTAGAGGGATCTCATCAAAATCAACGACTGCTCCACAGGGTTGGAAATGGTAATTCGGGAATAAGAAGGAAAGACAAAGGAAGTGAAGAGCTGACGGGAAGCTCGGCAAACATCTTATAAATAAAAAAGAAGAGAAGAAGAAGAAGAGGAGATTAGTGTGAAGAAACAATAAATAATGGACAAGCCGGTGCATGGAGCGTAAAACCTCTGATAAAGTACCATCCTCTGAAAAATAATAGCTTTACCTCCACAGCCAGGCAGCCATCTGGCACACACACACACACACACACACACACACACACACACACACACGACCACACACACCCACACACACACAAGCACACACACACACACACACACACCACACACACACACAGACCCACACACACACACACACACACGAGACACACACACAGAGACACACACACACACCGACAACACACAACACACACACACAACACACCACAACACCACACACACACAACACAGAACACACCACACACACCCAAAACACACACACACAGAGACAACACACACACCAACACACACACACAGAGACACACACACACACACATACACACAACAACACACACCACACACACACACACACACACACACAAGACACCGACACAGACACACACACACACAACACACACACACCACACACACACACACCACCACACACACCACCCCCCACACACACACCACAGACACACACATCACACACACACACACACACAACCCGACCACACAACATCAACACACACACACACACACAGAAACACACACACAACTACCACACACACACACAGGACACACACACAACACACACATACACACACACACATCACCAAACACACACATCAGTCACACACACAAACACACCACAAAAAGAGACACACACACACACACAGAGACACAGACACACACACACACAGAGAGACACACACACACACACACACTGACTAATACACAGCAGAGAGTAAAGAGACGTCTCAGCATATCTACTGTCTGTCTTCAGACTACAACTAGTAAATGAATTGCTAATTAACTATTTTGATAATCGATTTGAGTCAATTTGTATGAAAAAAAGTAAATAATTGTGTGATGTCAGCTTGTTAAACATGAAAAAATATCCTATTTAATAATAATATATTCGTCTCTTTTTTTTAATTTTTATAATTTTTCATCTTTTTCTGATGTTTTTCTAATGTTTTTACACATTAGACCAAAACTCAGCACATTAGACCAAAACTCAGCACATTAGACCAAAACTCGGCACATTAGACCAAAACTCGGCACATTAGACCAAAACTCGGCACATTAGACCAAAACTCGGCACATTAGACCAAAACTCGGCGTATCAGGCCAAAACTCAGCGTATCAGGCCAAAACTCAACACATTAGACAAAAACTCAACACATTAGACCAAAACTCGGCACATTAGACCAAAACTCGGCACATTAGACCAAAACTCAGCACATTAGACCAAAACTCAGCACATTAGACCAAAACTCAGCACATTAGACCAAAACTCAGCGTATCAGGGCAAAACTCAGAGTATCAGACCAAAACTCGGCACATTAGACCAAAACTCAACACATTAGACCAAAACTCAGCGTATCAGACCAAAAACTCGGCACATTAGACCAAACTCGGCACATTAACCAAACTCGGCACATTAGACCAAAACTCGTCACATTAGACCAAAACTCGGCAATTAACCAACGTCGGATTGACAAACTCAGCGTATCAGACACAAAACTCAACACATTAGACCAAATCAGCCATTAGACGCAAAAGTCGGCACATTAGACCAAAACTCAGCGTATCGACCAAAACTCGGCACATAGAGACCAAACTCCACATATAGACCAAAACTCGCACTTAAGCCAAAACTCTGGACATTAGACCAAAACTTGGCACATTAGGCCAAAACTCTGGACATCCATACATTGACCAAAACTCGGCACATTAGACCAACTCGGAACAATAGACCAAACTCGGCCACCCTTTGCCAAAACTCGGCACATTAGACCAAACTCGGCACGTTAGACACAACTCAGCGTATCAGACCAAAACTCGCCACTAGACCAAAACTCGCTACATTAGACCAAAACTTGCACATTAGACCAAAACTCAGCGAATCAGACCAAAACGCGCACATTAGCCAAACTCGCACATAGACCAAACCTCGGCCATTAGACCAAACTCAGCACATTAGACCAAACTTGCACATTAGACCACAACTCGGCACATTAGACCAAAACGCGCACGTTAGACCAAAACTCAGCACATTAGACCAAAACTCGGCACATTAGACCAAAACTCAGCGTATCAGACCAAAACTCGGCACATTAGACCAAAACTCAGCACATTAGGCCAAAACTCGGCACATCAGACCAAAACTCAGCACATTAGACAAAACTCAGCAAATTAGGTCAAAGCTCGGCACATCAGACCAAAACTCGGCACATTAGACCAAAACTCGGCACATCAGGCCAAAACTCGGCACAATAGGCCAAAACTCGGCACATTAGACCAAAACTCGGCACATTAGACCAAAACTCGGCACATTAGGCCAAAACTCGGCACATTAGACCAAAACTTGGCACATTAGACCAAAACTCAGCGTATCAAACCAAAACTCGGCACATTAGACCAAAACTCAGCACATTAGGCCAAAGCTCGGCACATTAGGCCAAAACTCTGCACATTAGGTCAAAACTTGGCACATTAGACCAAAACTCGGCACATTAGACCAAAACTCAGCGTATCAGACCAAAACTTGGCACATCAGGCCAAAACTCAGCACATTAGACCAAAACTCGGCACATTAGACCAAAACTCAGCGTATCAGACCAAAACTCGGCACATTAGACCAAAACTCAGCACATTAGACCAAAACTCGGCACATTAGACCAAAACTCAGCGTATCAGACCAAAACTCGGCACACTCAAGAAAAAACAACAAATCAACACATTAGACCAAAACTCGCGTCACATTAACCAAAACTCAGCGATCAGACCAAACTCTGCACACATTACCAAAACTCAGCACATAGGCAAAACTCGGCACAACTCAGACCAAACTCAGCACATGAGACAAAAACTCAGCACTTAGCAAAGCTCGCCCATCAGCCAAAACTCGGCACATTAGGCCAAAACTCGGCACATCAGCCAAAACTCGGCACAATAGGCAAAACTCGGCACATAGACAACTCGGCAATTAACAAAACTCGGCACTTAGGCCAAAACTCGGCACATTAGACAAAACTCACATTAGGCCAAACCGGTGTATCAGACCAAAACTCGGCACATCAGACCAAAACTCGGCACATCAGGACAAAACTGAACATATTAGGTCAAAACTTGGCACATCAGACCAAACTCAGACATTAGACAAAACTCAGCAAATTAGGTCAAAGCTCGGCACATCAGACCAAAACTCGCACATTAGACCCAAAACTCGGCCATCAGGCCAAAACTCGGCACAATAGGCCAAACTCGGCACCCATTAGACCAAAACTCGGCACATTGACCAAAACTCGCACATTGCCAAAACTCTGCACATTAGACCAAAACTTGGCACATTAGACCAAAACTCAGCGTATCAAACCAAAACTCGCACTTAACCAAACTCAGCACATAGGCCAAAGTGGCACATTAGCCAAAACCTGCACATTAGGTCAAACTTGGCACATTAGACCAAAACTCGGCACATTAGACCAAAACTCAGCGTATCAGCCAAACTTGGCACATCAGGCCAAAACTCGCAGCATAGACCAAACTCGGCCACATTAGCCCAAACTCGGCGTATCAGCAAATGCCTAGACCAAAACTCAATCACTTAGACCAAAACTCAACGTTATCAGACCAAAACTCGGCACATCAGACCCAAAACTCATACACTAGACCCAAACACTCGGCACTTAGACCAAAACTCAGCGATCAGACCAAAAACTCGGCACATTAGACCAAAACTCAGCACATTAGACCAAAAACTCGGCACATTAGACCAAACTCAGCGTATCAGACCAAAACTCGGCACATCAGACCAAACTCGCACATTAGACAAAACTCAGCAAATTAGGTCAAGCTCGGCACATTAGACCAAACTCAGCACATCGGCCAAAAACGGCACAATAGGCCCCAAAACTCGCAATACCAACCTCGGCACATTGACGCCAAAACTCGCAACTTAGGCCAAACTCGGCACATAGACCAAAACTCGGCACATTAGGCCAAAACTCGGCACATCAGGACAAAAACTGAAACTATTAGGTCAAAACTTGGCACATTAGACCACAAAACTCGGCACTTCACCAAACTCGGCACATTAGACCAAAACTCGTGTACAGACCAAAACTCGGCACTAGACAAACGGACATTAGACCAAACTCAGTGTAGCAGACCAAACTCGGCACATCAGACCAAAAACTCGGCACATATGACACCTAACATTTAGGTCAAAACTCGGCACATCAGACCAAAACTCGGCACATCAGGACAAAACTGAACATATTAGGTCAAAACTCGGCACATCAGACCAAAACTCGGCACATTAGACCAAAACTCGGCACATTAGACCAAAACTCACACATTAGACCAAAACTCGGCCCATTATTTAGATATTTAGTTCAACGTGATGTAAAAGAGTAGGAAATCTCCATATGTGAGAGGAGAAAAACACATTTTCTGCAATCTAATGTCCATTTGTAGGTTGGTGTGAAAATGCACCATCAGTATTTCGTTTTAAATCAAGTCTAATGAGGAGAGTAGTTTCAAACGTGTGTAAACTGGAAGTCTGATGATTGGATTTAGCTAAAAAAAAAAAAACATCATCAAAGATCCTCTGTCTACTTAATTCAGACCATGACTCAGATGATCCATTCAAAGCCATATGCACCATTTTTCAAGACATTTGATGAAAAGAATACCTCAAAACTGGGAAAAACATGATTTAAAAATAGGATCCTATTAGGAAAAAATAGCATGTTATAACATCCGAATTTTTCAGACGTTTGATGCGTTTTTTTAGGCTGCTTTTCTTCAAGGTTTCTGACATTTTATTCCACATTTATCTCAACATATTTGTCTCTTTTTTTGACACTTTTATCACGTTTTCTGGTGTTTTTCTACTGTTTTTGTCATTTTTTTCCAGCTTTTTTGCAGCTTTCTGAGGTTTTTTAAACATTTTTTGTAGCTTTTCCTGCTTTTTTGTCTTTTTTTACAAACATCTACGTTTCGGCGCTTTAAGAAAAAAACCTTTTTGTTGAACGTATTGAGGCATTTTTTGACTTCTTTAAAAACATTTTTGTCACATTTTAGTTGCTTTTCCCGCTTTTTAACACTTTTATTCAGTGTTTTTTTCCTTTATTTTGATTTGTTCTCTGTGGTCAAAGTTTTTGACACATTTTCCGACTTTTATTCCGATTTTATTTTGTATCTTACTGTTCTCCAGCTGTTTTTATTATTGTGATATTATATCATCACTGTCATCATTCTGTTACCAGAAGACAAATGTGGAGTTTTTCCAATCCTGCCACCTAGAGAGAGGCAAAAACTGTCTGATTTTCTATTTTTTAAGACACATAGGTAAAGTTGCTCCATTGATTTGCAGATCCAGTCAGAGAGACTGAGAAGAAAAGACTCAAAGATTTGGGGATTTTGAAGACAACATTGGGGGCTGGAGCACGGGAAGCCGCCCCTCGACTCCACCCCTTGGCTCCGCCCTTTAGTCCCTCCCCCTCGGCTCGGTCCCTGCCAGCTGGGAGTCTTTCCTAAGAGTGAAAGGATGTTAAGATTCACAGCAGCAGCTCTGACAGCTCTCACCACAAAGTCACTCCCAAGGTCACGCTCTCCCCAACAGAGGCTGATCTGACTGAGGATGCAACGCCTGCTGATGCATGGCCAGCAATCACGTTCCATGCTGCAGGCTAAAAATGGATCTGGGGCTCGGCAATGGATGGAGGGGTGGAAGAAGAAGAGGAGGAGAAAGAGCCTGAGGTGGGGGGGGGGGGTCCATGGCCAGGTTTGAGGTTTGGGTTTGGAAGCTACAGCCCAAAAAAACGTCAATGGAAAAACTGAATGGACTTTGACTTTACTATATTAATAATATGCCTCAATTATTCTCTTTGTGCACAGCTTGAGACGATGGACTGTGGGGAAAAAAGCACACAACAATCATTCAAATACTTCACAGAGCCCAACACCCCCCCCCCCCACCCACACCCCCCCACAACACCCCCCCCCCACACCCTAACCAAAAAACATTAAAGCATGAGACCATATGCTGTCACTTTCCATTACACAGCTGGTGTACAGAGAAAGGATCTGCAGCGTGTGCTGATTGAGGGTGTTTTGTTGCGTGTCTGGGTGAGTCTCAGTGCGATGTATCACTGGGATCTCCAGAGATTGCTGGGACGTCGCTCGGCCGGAGCGCGCTGCTGCTGCCGCGGCGAGGCGGCAAGGGATTTCACCAACAATGCTGCTGCTGCTGCTGCTGCCACTGGGCCGGCATGATACGGGGAATAGAGCAGGGATGACCGGCCTGAGCCCAAAATAATAACTAGGGTGTGTTGCTCATTTACATTTAAGAATGAGGTCAACAGTATAATTCCCATTTGTGTTTGAGAAGTTCAAACCAGAACAGGAGGCTGGAATTGTGGCGTTTGTGGAAATGTTGATGCACATTCAGGCCTCAGCTGGAGGAGATTGGCATCTGTAAAATACCACGAGAGGGAACTCAATCTCTGAATGTAATTCTAACAAACTGAGCTGATCCACAAACATTTTACTCTACCAGAGCAAACAGATTGAGTTGACTACATCTCAGAACAATTGCTATGCAATTTTGTCACTGATATTAAGGACCTGTGTTGCACCCGGGCGTGCTGGTCTTACAGGGAGGTGTGTTCAGGTGCATTTGGGCGGGCTGGTCTTCAGGAGGTGTGTCAGGGGCATCTGGGGGCTGGTCTTCCAGGGAGGTGTGTTCAGGTGCATTCTGGGCGTGCTGGTCTTCCAGGGAGGTGTGTTCAGGTGCATTCTGGGCGTGCTGGTTTACAGGGAGGTGTTTGTTCAGGTGCATGGGCGTGCTGGTCTTACAGGGAGGGTGTTCAGGTGCATTGTGGGGTGCTGGTCTTACAGGGAGGTGTGTTCAGGTGAATTCTGGGCGGTGTTTACAGGAGGTGTTGTTCGTGGATATCGGCGTGCTAGTCTTACAGGGAGGTGTGTTCAGGTGCATTCTGGGCGTGCTGGTCTTACAGGGAGGTGTGTTCAGGTGCATTCTGGGAGTATTGCTATCTTGAGGCAGCAGGAAGTGAACGCAGCATTGACCAACAAAAACCTCTAAAGTCAATAACGCAGCATTTCATTGTTATTATAACTGAGAATTAGTAAAATGCTCCTAGACTTGTTCACAGTGTGCAGACTATGCTCGTTACACAAACAGGGACGCACACTATGTTTGTTACCCATACACACACACACACACACACACACACACACACACACACACACACACACACACACACACAGGGAGGCACAGCAGCACACAAACATGCAAAATATAACAAATAAAAATATGATGGTGCAAATTAGATCGTTAAATAGGGCCCATAGTCCTAATGGGGGCAATGCATCTGCGTTATCATGCTTCATGATGGTGTTTTAAATGCCGAAAAAAATTTGTATTTGCATGTATTATGTATTAATCCTCTTCTTCTTAAAAAAAAGCAAGTATTTTTATCATACTGTAGAGATATATTCGTCAACCCGATCAAGGGATGTCAGAGTTGTACGACATACAACAGTGTGTCAGAACAGTGTGAAAACCAAGGCACTCCTGTTGAAGGACAAGTTAATAATCTGTGTTATTGATGCAACAGATGCATAGTCATAGTCACCCTGGAGAAGGCCTGTGTGTAACGCGTTGTGTGTATTTTTTAACCTTTTGCTACGCATTAGCCACATCAATGAAGCTGTTTCTTCAACAAGAGTGCCTTGGGTTTCAAACTGCTCTGATACATTTGGGAGCCCTGCACCAAAGAACACCTTTTCTTTCACAATGGAAAAAGAAGCATTTCTTTCTTCCTGTCCACCCATACAATAGTGCATGTTATGATCTGTGTGCGTGTGTGTGTGTGTGTGTGTGTGTGTGTGTGTGTGTGTGTGTGTGTGTGTGGTGTGTCTCTGTCAGCCATCCTACAGTCTGACTGACAGAGAGACAGGAAGGAGGAAGATAAAAGAAAGTAAAAAGAGTATGATAGATGGACGTGGGTTGCAGAGGAGTTCTGTTTGCATCCTCCTGCAGCATGAGCCAAGCCCCCCACCCCCCCACCCCCACCCCACCCCCACTCATGCAGGGGCAGTTCCAGGATTTTTTTAACAGGGGTGGCACAGGAGGGAGAAATAATCAGTCAGAGAATCCAGCATGGAAAATATGCTAAGAAGTAAAGGAAATATCAGCTAAATACAACATCACATCCATTATTACTTCCACTCGTTTTCATTTTAAACAAATTACACATCCGAAATACAACACACCTTTTCTTTCTGCTCAGGCTGCAACTTCCCCCAAAAAATCCAGTGCTGGATCTAGGCTATCAGACAGTTGTCATGGAAACATTAATTGGGTCATGTGACAAAGGCTGGGCAACTTGGCAGAACAGGCGGCCAAGGGACAGTACTCTGATCCACTGGAAATTACAACTGTCAGATTGATAGCCCAAGAGATTTGGGGAAGGGGGGTGGGGGTGGGGTGCCACCCTGCACCCCCCCCTTCTAGCCCCGCCCCGGCTCGGTTCACATGCTGACCCTCGCCAAACCAACCGTCCACACCCAGGACAACTGATTCCTCCTACCACGTCACCGGGCTATGTTCACTCTCGACATCTTTGCATTGCACACAACAGCCTCTCCGTTTAGAGACCAGATCCCAGATCAGATTTCATGCTGAATTTGCAGATGTGCTTAACTCAGCGCACAGTCGCTTAACGCAAAGGACTGCTGCAGCTCTTTTGATTCCCTTAACAGCTCCGCAGTGAGCGGGATAATAACTGCAGACAGAGAGCTAAACGTTAGTGTAAGCACAGAGTCTAGAGGTCTGTTTGGCAGGGCCTCTAGTCCAGTTCCTCTAGTCCAGTTCCTGGCATGGTCCTCTGTCAGGAGATTGCAGGGGGCCATGCAGGGGGAGGCAGGGAGCGTTTGCTGCTTTTATAACAAACTAAAACCTGGGGGCCGGCTAGCAAAGATCTCACCAGGACAGCAAGACTGTCATCCTAGAAATCCCACCACCTCTTCTTCCATCTCCCTCTCTCTCCTTTTCGCGAGAATAACACTGACTCAAGGTATTTACCCGGAAAAGTGTTTTTACGATGACGTATCACTGAAGCTGGATTTGCTCGACTTCTTCATGTTAATGTCAACATTATGGAAAAGATCCCTAAAACAATAAACCTTTATCCTAAAGGTCCCATGACATGGTAGTCTTTGGATGCTTTTATGTAGACCTTAGTGGTCCCTAATACTGCATCGGAATTCTCTTTTATATAGACCTTAGTGGTCCCTAATACTGTATCTGAAGTCTCTTTTATATAGACCTTAGTGGTCCTTAGCTGTATCTGAAGTTCTTATAGAGACCTTAGTGGTGGCCCTAATACTGTATCCTGAAGTCTCTTTTATGTAGACCTTAGTGGTCCCTAATACTGTATTGAAGTCCTCTTTATATAGACCTAGTGGTCCCTATACTGTATCTGAAGTCTCTTTAGTAGACCTAGTGTCCCTATACTGTATCAGTCTTTTTATATAGACCTTGTGGTGCCCTAATACTGTAATTGAAGTCTCTTTTATATGACATAGTGGTCCTAATACTGTATCTGAAGTCTCTTTTATATAGACCCTAGTGGTTCCTATACTGATCTGAAGTTCTTTTTTTATAGACCTTGTGGTCCCTAATACTGTATCTGAAGTCTCTTTATAGAACTAGTGGTCCCTAATACTGTATCTGAAGTCTCTTTATATAGACCTTAGTGGTCCCTAATACTGTATGAAGTCTCTTTATTAGACCTTAGTGGTCCCTAATACTGTATCTGAAGTCTCTTTATATGACCTTAGTGGTCCCCTAATACGTGATCTGAAGTCCTTTATATAGACCTTAGTGGTCCCATATCTGTATCTGAAGTCTCTTATATAGACTTAGTGGTCCCTAATACTGTATCTGAAGTCTCTTATATAGACCTTAGTGGTCCTATACTGTATCTTGAAGGTCTCTTTTATAGACCTTAGTGGTCCCTAATACTGTATCTGAAGTCTCTTTATATAGACCTTAGTGGTCCCTAATACTGTATCTGAAGTCTCTTTTATATAGACCTTGCTAGTTTAAAAGCCATGATGTCTCTCTCTCGTGAGGGGGCCAAATTCTCTGGGCAGGCAAAGCAGAGAAAGGGGAGGTAACCTTTCCCCTTATG
>NW_022605582.1:19374-21033 GCF_008692095.1 Etheostoma spectabile | reverse complement strand
GCCCCTTATGAGGTCATAAGGGGAAGGTTACCTCCCCTTTCTCTGCTTTGCCTGCCCGAGAATTTGGCCCCCTCACGAGAGAGAGACTCTGGCTTCCATCTGAGCTTTCATTTTCTCAAAGGCAGAGCAGGATACCCAGGGCTCGGTTTACAATTATCGCCATTTCTAGCCACTGGGGGACCATAGACAGGCTGGGGGGGCTCCTATTAATGACTACTCATACTAAGTAACTACTAAAAAAAGAACTCATAAAGTGACATTTTCATGCCATGGGACCTTTAAGGTGTGAAATCCTTTTTGTTTAACTAGAAACAGCTCCTAAATCGCCGTCACCACACTCACCAGAGTCCATGTAACAAAAACAGTATTTCTAGTGTGTAAAGATCCAGCATTTCCACATGTAAATGGGACTTTTGAGGCTTTATTTCAACAAAACCAGAGTGGTTATTGTTGGAGCAGTGGAAAGATGAACCAAGACAGCTTTTCATCGTTTTATTTTGTGTCTGTTCACTGTGAATGAAGTGTGTTTTACGACGATAAAAGTACAGATTATTTACAGTGGATGTCGGTGAGATATGTGCTCTAGACACACTAAAATAGTGAAATTTAAACCTGGAGTTGGTGGAGATATGCTGCTCTATACACCTAAAAGTAGTGATTATTTACATGGAGTTGGTGGAGATATGCTGCTCTATACACACTAAAAGTAGTGATTTACATGGAGCTGGTGGAGATATGCTGCTACTAACACTAAAAGTAGTGATTATTTACATGGAGTTGGTGGAGATGCGCTCTATTACACGCTAAAGTAGTGATTATTACATGGGTCTGGTTGGAAGAATGCTGCTTCTATACATGCTAAAAGTAGTGATTATTTACATGGAGTCTGGTGGGTTTTGGTGACGGTGATTTCGGGGCCTTTATGTTAAACTAAAAGGTCTATCTCTGTAGGGATCCTTTCCATAATGACGTCAGACACATAATGTGAGTCTGTTAGAGGCCAAAACAAAAACTTTGACGTGAATTGAAGATGCACATTTGCCCATTAATGTTACACTGCTGCTTATTTCGTCGCCATGTCGCTTAATACTGAACCAATTTCAAAGATTGTTTTTTTTTCCATCAGTCAATTCTCACTCACAAACACAAAGATTTAGGAAAATTAGCATCCAGGTTGAAAAAACAAACACAGTTACCCTTTAATGGAGAGCTGAAGATGTCACCAATCTCAGATAAATGCACTTTTTTTAATGTATTCGTTAGGCTCGTTCTCCGTCTGCAGCCTTTCATTCATCCTGTCTGGGCCATTAGGCTCGCTAAATCCCTCTCTATATTCAGCTCTCCCCGTTCCTGGCAAGACTAATAATATATATATATATATATTATATATTATATATATATAATCAGGGCTGTTTCCAAAAGGCTTAGGCACAAAACTGAATAATCTCCACGTCTCGAGGCCAGGCTGGTCGCTGTCTGCAGTTTGTCCCTGATGTCTGAGATCAGTTTGGAAAAGGATTCATGTTCATGCAATTATAGCTGTTAGGATGATGATGATGATGATGATGATTATGATGATGATGATGATGATGGTGGGGATGAAGGGATAACCCTTGTGTTGTCCTCATGTCAACTGGACCCGTTTCAATGTGTTTTATA
>NW_022605582.1:16449-19364 GCF_008692095.1 Etheostoma spectabile | reverse complement strand
TAGATTTCTTTCAACCAAATTGCCCACAAATGACATGGATGATTCCTTACAACCTTCGTCAGGTGACATCAATGATTTACTTTTAGTGAATTATTTGGGTGTTTTATTTAATCTTCTAGAATTCGAATTCTTTTTTTTTTAATGGTTTCCAAACCGTATCCGGACTAAACTTTGACATCTTCCCATCTGAGATCCACTAAACATCCTCTGATCTTAACTATTAGTCAAAATAATTAGTAATTTCTGCCTTTTTAACTAAAAACGAATGTATAATTTGATATAAATGAGGTTTGTTGACCATAAATTCCAAGAATAAGGGTAAAACATGTTATTAAACCAGCTCAGGTTTTTTTTTTTTAAAGCGCCAAAAGCTGGAAAAAGTGACAAAAACATCGGAAAAGCACCAAAAAAAATTCAAATTTGACCTGGAAAGATAAGTTCATGGTTAACAGGAAGACAACACAAGGGTTAAAGGGCAACTACTGTTTTTTCAACCTGTTCCTATGTTTCTGTGTCTAAGTGACTGATGAGAACAACCATCTGTGACATTGGTCCAGTATTAACCCTCCTGGGGTCTTCGGGTCCAATTTGACCCCCTATATCAGAAATTTGGGTTTCTTTCAAACAAATTCTCCAAAAAAGTAACGTGGATGGTTCCCAACAACGCTCCTCACACGTTAAATAAATGATCACTTCACCACTTTCATTGAATTTGGGTGTGTTATAGCATTTTGGAGAAAAACTATTGGTAAAAGAGCTTTAAAAAAGTGTAAGAACAGAGAGAAAGATGTCAATAAAAGCGACTAAAACGTGAACAAATGTCAAATAAAGTAACAAAAAGTGTATACATGTTATAAGGCAGGTCATGCCCACACGTGTCTGCTACGCCCTTAAAAAAAGACAGAAGAAAAGACTGAAGGACGGAGGTTGAAATCCCACAGAGAACAATAACAACCGAGCCTCTGTGAAGTGAAATGCAAAGGGGGGGGGGGGACTAATACTTTTAGATTCTGTTTCAGGAACAGCAGAAATGTGAGCTCCACTTCCAGTCCTCCCTCCGCCATGAAATATTGCTGACTGCGGGGGAAAGTTGGCCAATTATTGAATAATAAATGGGGCTGGAATGCAACATTTTCATATCCTTTATAGGTCAGAGTGAGCTGAGGCCGGGCCGCTGATACCGCCGGGCATCATGGTTAGATACTAGAACCACGTCAGCTGCTCCATCCGCTCCACGCGCAACATTAACAACACACCGAGAGGGCATAACATGACTTTGTTCTTCCCTGCGTCTGAAGCGGCGTCTCCTTCCCGTCTCTCGCGCGCCGTTTTTGGGGCTTTTTCATCGCAGCTCGTTAGTCGTCGCTCGCTCGTCCTTCCCCTGTTTGTGTGTTAAAAGGCAGGCGCTGCAGACAACAGCCTGTTAGTTTTAACCCATTTTGTTATTGTGCTAAGCAGGCCTTTCGGGCGCTGATGACGGCACAGCAACGCACCTCCCTACCCACCGCGCCGCCCCCACCGCTGCCCCTGACTCCCACAACAACCGACACGACAACAACAACAACAACAATGGTGGCAATTAGAGTCTGCCGCTCCACAGCCTCCACTCCACTCGCGGTTATCTCCGTTATTCAGCTCCTCTGGAGTCAGCTATTAAAGGTAATTAAGCGATTCATCAAGTCAGTTTCAATTACTGGGAGCTTGACAGCTGCAGATTACAATCAGTGAGGGGCGAAGGGGGAGAGGGAGAGAGGGAGAGGGTGAGAGAGGAAGAGAGGCGTCAAAAACTGGGGGCAAAAAAAAAGAGAGGAGAAAGAGAGGAAACAGACAAGAAGTAGCACCAGATCAGGCAGCACTGAGATGGGCAGGAAGCTTCTTCAGGTGTAAACAGCACGAGGAGTTTGTGTAGTACTAGACTCGCATCATCAGACCGTCCTCCACAACACCACGAAGGAAGGTCTGGCGAGTCCACACAGCATTCTGGGAAGAAAAACGGGCTCTGGTTCATTGGCACTGGCATTATAGGCAACATGGGCCCAATGGTTAGCACTGTGGCCTCACAGCAAGAAGGTCCTGGGTTCGAATCCAGGTCTTTCTGTGTGTATATTCTCCCAATGTGTGGGGGGATGTGGCGTGGTTTCCTGTCCTGGTGCTCTAGCGTCCCGCCCGGCCCCCCCCCCACCATCAGAAACATGTACTAGGTTCTCCAGTCAGTGCTGATAAAGGGTTGAGATCAGGAGACGATGATGAAGACTTCAAAGATGACGAGTCTAAGGATTTCAGATCATTTGCAGCTTTATTCAACCTTTCATGACACAGGGAGCAACTCTGTACATGCACGGAAGTCAATGTAAGAGTGACCATGAACATCAGAATAACTGCGTATCTTGTGTTCTTCTGGTCCTGCACCGGTCAGTTGATCTAGTTCTGTGGGACAGGGTTACCTTTGAAACCACACACTTCTACTAGTTTGACAAATTCTGATCTATTCCTGCACCCTGTAGGGTCCACTTCACACTGACTCTGCCCTGAAAGCTCCCTCTGAATGGTTAACATTACATTTCAACTGCACAAATATCAAAAAATAAATATCAACCTATCATTGATCAAGGCACTGGTTCAGACCTGGATTTGGTCCCCGGACCCGCTCCTCCCCTGAGGGACGGGTTAAATGCGGAGAATGAATTTTGCTGCATGTATGTGACAATAAAAGTACCTTTACCTTAATTTCTTTAACCCTTGTGTTGTCTTCCCGTCAAAATAAACGCTTTTTTTCTTTCTTTTTTCAACACTTTTGACACTTTTTTGGACCTAACTTATTAACTTTGGTTTTACAGTTAATTTATCTTCAGTAAACATCAATTTTAGGAAATCATACCTAATGTTTGAGTTAGAAAAGCAGAAATTAGGAATTA
>NW_022605582.1:16140-16439 GCF_008692095.1 Etheostoma spectabile | reverse complement strand
AAAATTAAAGGAATGGATGTTGATGGATAATCACAGACTGGAATATGTCAACTCATCTGACAGCTTTAGTTACTAGTTACTTCAGTTACTAGTTACTTCCCACATTAAGATTCCTGTACACAAAACACACGTAGTTTACAACATCTGATGTTTTATTATAAAGTAACCATAGCAACAACATAAGGGCTCCAGGTCCAGCTGTTAATATAAGACCAATAAACATCTGTTTGGCTCCTTGTGGAGCGGCTGCATCCGCATGATGGTGCTTGGTGGCAGGGCTGTAGGACTCGAGTCCGGTC
>NW_022605582.1:16005-16130 GCF_008692095.1 Etheostoma spectabile | reverse complement strand
GTCCGGACTCAAGACCATTTTTCTATGGACTCGGACTCGTCTCGGACTCCCTAGTATTTGGACTCGGACTTGCCTGGGTCTTGGCCACTGGTTTTGCCAAATATGGCTTTTGGTCTCGACCGAGT
>NW_022605582.1:15783-15995 GCF_008692095.1 Etheostoma spectabile | reverse complement strand
TCTTTATTATGTTGATGATAATATTGGAGGGAAAGTAAAACAGTTCAGGTGGGGATATTGTTCGGCTTTTCACAAGTTTAGACCGCTAGCTAACGCTACGCCAACGTTTGCTAACGTTAGCGCACCAGCGTTAGCGTACTAGGTAAATATTAGTTCAGTTCAGTTCAGTTCAGTTCAAAATTTATTGTCATATGCACTTTAGTACAAGTACC
>NW_022605582.1:15395-15771 GCF_008692095.1 Etheostoma spectabile | reverse complement strand
AATGAAATACAGTGTGCCCTATTGCACTCTCTCAGCACCAGTCAACAGTAACAATCAATAACAGTAATATAGGTTAAAAACATAAAACCATTTAACCACCACAATAAACAGTGGCTAAGCAACTAAACACAGACCCCAGCCCTCCTTCCTGCTGCGCTATCATTCAACAACCTGATCACATGAGGAATAACACATCCCTAGAACGGATGTGCGCGTGGGATACTCGGCAACTGTCTACTGAGGAATAGGGGGAGAAGAGGTTGTACGCAGGATGACTAGAATCCTGCATAATACTACGTGCCTTCTTAGTGTTGGGTTTCCAGTAAACATGTTGCAACGGTTCAAGTGGAACGCCGATGATTTTAGACGCAGTTTT
>NW_022605582.1:15035-15385 GCF_008692095.1 Etheostoma spectabile | reverse complement strand
GTCAGAAGATTACGATCATGTGAAGTAGTCCTACACAAACCACACTACAATGTAACCTGTCAATATACTCTTTCTGTAGAATATTAAGAGACATGCCATATTTCTTAAGACTATATTAAATACTAAGGCTGCCTTCGGAGTTTCCTATATCTGCGTCCACGTTGTCAACATCCGACCTGTGGCGTTAGTGCTCCTGTTGAGCCGTCATTTTGTTACATGAAATAAGCGTTGCTCCTACGACATGGGTGGGTTTTTGTTACGTTATAAAAAAGCTAACTGGCTACCGTTTGCATGCTAGCGGATATTTGCTAACGTTGCCGAGCCAGCTGTGTTTGTGTGTGTGTGTGTGT
>NW_022605582.1:14772-15025 GCF_008692095.1 Etheostoma spectabile | reverse complement strand
GTGTGTGTGTGTGTGTGTGTGTGGATGCTCAGCACAGTACCTACTTTAGCAGTGTTGTCTATGTAGCTATTATGAGATATCCATTTATAATATCAAGAGGAATGTCTCTACTCATAAATCCTGGGTGTTGTGACACTGTTTTTGCTTATATATCAACAAATAACCCAAATGGATTGTCTGGATACTGTCATGCATAAGACCTTTCTTTCTGTCCTGGACTCGGTCTTGACTCGGACTCGAACCTCTTTGGACT
>NW_022605582.1:14095-14762 GCF_008692095.1 Etheostoma spectabile | reverse complement strand
TCGGACTCGACTAGTCCTGGTCTCGGACTTGTCTTGGACTCGACAAAGGCGGTCTTGACTTCAGCCCTACTTGGTGGTGGTCCAGGCTGGCTCCACCACCCCCTCCGCCCACTCATTTAGCTTCTCAGGTCTTTGACACTCCGTCAGCTACACTATCATTACTCTGTCATGGACTGGAACGACTCTAATCCAGCAGCTAATAATAATGAATAAGAGCGCTCCTGACATATAGTCCCCCCGCAATAAAGCTCATGTGACCTGTAAGAGGATCATAAAACGTTCTCACCAGAGCCCCTTAATTTATGGCAACCAGTTAACAGCTCATTTATTTAAAAAAAAATTAATTAAAAGAATCAGGATGTGCCGCCATTAGCCCGGTCAAAGGACGCCTTCGATTTATGCTCGCTTGATTAACCCCGCCCTCCGTTTGCTCGCTTTCACACATTAGGTCAAAGAATAAGTCATCTGAGGGGGGGGGCTATTATGCCTCTTAGTTGTCCATTAGAGTCAGGTTTACTACCGTCATAAGTCACCCAGCACAGGTTGGAACAAGCCGGACTAAATGCAGGACAATGGGCCGGACCATTTATCTCAGGGGGTGTTAAATATCCAAAGGGACACCTTTACCCCTCAGGGGTAGGGTAGGGTTAGTCTATTATAGAAGTGT
>NW_022605582.1:12880-14085 GCF_008692095.1 Etheostoma spectabile | reverse complement strand
GCATAATGTCATGATATTTTCAGTGGTAATACTGTATCGATACACAGGCACCAAGTATGGATCTTTTATCATTTATTATATATGTGTTGGTCAGTTTGTCCCATTTTGCAGCGATAACATTGATGTGACAGATGTCAAACTTTCCTTTTGGGGACGTCATTTGAAATTGGGAAAAATTACAAGTTGGAAAAAAGGTTATAAATTGCAGAATAGTGCAATATCTTTAAAATCGCAATAATGTCGTATTGTGGCATGAGTATTGTGATGATATCGTATCGGGAAGCGACTGGTGATTCCCACCCCAGTATATTCTGTAGTCTATGTCAACGTTTCTTTCTTTTTTTTGTTCAAGGGTCACAGGGTTTGGACTCGGTCTTGACTTTGACTCGGACCTCTTTGGACTCGGTTCTTGACTGGCTTTGACCTTAGGCCACTGGTCACTGATTTGACTCGGACCTCTTTGGACTCGGTCTGCTTTGACTCGGGACACTTTGGATCCGGTCTTGACTTTGGACTTGGACCTGCTGGACGTCCGGTCTTGACTTTGACTCGGACCTTCGGTTGGACTTACTTGGCTCTTTGGCCTGCGTGCCTTGGACTGTCTACTTGGTGGACCGTCGGTCGACTTGACACCGACCTTTGGAATCGGTCTTGGATTGGACTTGGACCCTTTGGATAGCGGTTCTTGCTGGACTCGGCACCCTTGGGACTCCGGTATTGACTGTGATCTCGGCAACTTTTGGACTCGGTCTGACTTTGACTCGGAACTCCTTGACGGGTACGACTTGACTAGGACCTCTTTGGGACTCGGGTCTGAACTTTGACTCGGACCGTTTTGCTGTTGATGCGACTCTTGGAGCGGTCTGACTTGACTCGGACCTCTTTGGACTCGGTTGACTTTGACTCGGACCAATTTAGGATCGGTCTGATTTGCTCGACCTCTTTGGACTCGTCACTTGACTCCGACGGAACTCTTCTCCGGTTTGTGACTGAACCGTCTTTGACTGGTGAAATTGAGCAACCTCTTGGCTCGGTTGACGTCTTGAACGGTAACCTTTGGACTCCGGTCTGACTTTGGATCGCACCTCTTGGACTCGGTTTTCTTGATTGACTCGGACCTCTTTGGACTCGGTCTTGACTCGAACTTGAACCTCTTTGGACTCGGTCTTGACTCGAACTTGAACCTCTTTGGACTCGGTCTTGAC
>NW_022605582.1:11625-12870 GCF_008692095.1 Etheostoma spectabile | reverse complement strand
ACCTCTTTGGACTCGGTCTTGACTTCGTCACAACTAGTCCTGGTCTTGGACTTGTCTTGGACTCTCTTGGTCTTGACAGCCCTGCCCGAGGCTATTTTGCAGAGGCGCCGTTTCTCCGTCCAGCGCTTGTGATTGGTTTAAAGAAACGCCAATAAACCAGAGCACGTTTTCCTCCCATCCCCGAATGCTGTGTGGACTAGCCAGACCCTCCTCGGCGGGGCTGTGGAGGAAGGTCTGACCATACCAGACTACATTCTCTGGAAAATGATAACTCTGCACGGCAGCTGGATTCTCGCGATAACACGAGATCACGCGAGAGTCATATCACAGGAAAATCCATCTCATTAGCACTGGCAGGCGCCCGGGTAGCTCACATGGTAGATTGTGCGCCCATATATAGAGTTTTAATCCTCGACGCAGTGGGTTTGACTTCATCCCGCGGCCCTTTACTGCATGCCCCCCCCCCCTTTCCTGTAACATTTGGCCCATTAGGTTAATGCTCCACTACCTTATTCTTACATAATGGACTGTAGAACATAATGCAACCCTTAAATACTGGGTCTCAAAACTACTTTACATAACTTAGTGATGATGCGGTACCACACTGCTGGCCTCGGTCTAAAAGTACCCAAAACACTCGGGTCTAACAACCATGAATATCATGAAAAACAACAGCGTGTCAACAGCTCATTTAAATGAAGACTAACAAAGGAAAACACCTCCAGCAGGAAGTGGAAGCTCTCACACTGTGTTCCCAAAGCAATAGAAGGGCAAGACAGGCAGGACACCTGTCCCACTCCGTCACTGTCTTCCAATTCCTTTTCTTTTTCAGAAGGTTAGGTCAAATGAAGCTAAAATAACTCTCGTAAAGTCCCATGTTGAAGCAAAACAATCAGAGAACACTCACCTGCTTCCAGACTGAAAGATATCTTACTTATGTTATCTAACCACCAGGTGCTTCCTTCTCTCTGAACATGTGGACACTCATCTTAACTAGTATAAGTAAGTATATGAGAGTTCAATATCAGGAAAAAAAACAAGAAAAATAGAATAGCTACACCAGTGGAGTATCTAGTGTAATGCATTTTAATTTATTAAAGATCAAAAACTATATAGTTTGTGTATGTGGAAGATTGTGTCATGCACATGAGAAATGACATATTCTCATCACTGGTGTAGCTATGACAGGTAAGTCATGTCATTATCCAACAGTGTGTGTGTGTGTGTGTGTGTGTGTGTGTGTGT
>NW_022605582.1:8673-11239 GCF_008692095.1 Etheostoma spectabile | reverse complement strand
GTGTGTGTGTGTGTGGTTTTTAAATGTGTTTGTGTGTGAGTTTCCATGTGGATTTGTGTGTGTGCCGCGAGGGCTGTTGTAAGTGGATTTTGAATTTCGGCGGATGAGATGATACTAAGATCTGCGCTAAGAGGGATTGCAGTATTTTGCAGAGGACTCCATACATCAATTCTTAATACCGAGATAAGTCCCGTGTCCCTGGGAGATTCCCTCCGGTGATCGATACTCATGCATTAGAGGAGACAGTGTTGACTGATAGAGCTCAGCTGGCACACTGAGGCCGCAAATAAGGAAACAAGGGAACAACTGTTTGCAAATAATGTTTAACCTGGATTAACTTTAGCCACAACACACAGCCATGCATCCAGCAAGGTCCAGCAAAAACACAAAAAACCCAATTTTTAACCAATAGTTGACCCAAAAGTGTAAAAAATGTCACACGACTCAGCAGATCACGGCAGTTACAATATATGTAAATCTAAAGTCCTACAGTCTAAAAACAACATAACTGCTATCCTTATTATACCACATGCCATCTTGTACGGTCCGTTTTTCAAAAAACGACGACACATCGGAGATCATAGGGATAAAAGAAGGCTAGTCTACAAGGACTGGGTATCAGTGAGTTGTAAAATCCCATTTCGTAGCATTATAAACCCCTGTGCAGTGTTTTGGTGTCTGAAAAAATGATGATGTATTACAAACTGAACTTGCTTGATTTCATCACTTAAGATCCTTTTAGTTAAAGAGTAAGATCCTTTTAGTTCAACATAAAACAGCCCCAAAATCGCCATCACCAAACCCACCAGACTCCATGTAAATAATCACTACTTTTAGTGTGTATAGAGCAGCATATCTCCACCAGACTCCATGTAAATAATCACTACTTTTAGCGTGTATGTAGCAGCATCTTCACCACGTACATGTAAATAATCACTACTTTAGGTGTATAGAGCAGCATATCCACCAGCTTACATGAAATAATCATACTTTTAGCATGTACAGAGCAGGCATATCTCCACCATGGAATCCATGTAAATAACACTACTTTTAGCGTATGTACAGAGCAGCATATCTCCACCAGACCCATGTAAATATCACTACTTTAGCGTGTAAGAGCGCATATTACCACCAGATGACAGTAAATAATCACTACTTTTAGCGTGTATAGAGCAGCATATCTCCACCAGATTACATGTAAATAATCACTACTTTTAGCATGGACCAAGATTGTTGTTCCCATCAGTAACTTAAGACACAAAATCATAGAAAAATTTGGCCCAGGGTCTACTCTACCATCTTTGGTATAGCACCAGCTGACCAAAGGATTATCAATAAGCATAAGGACATTATAGCATTTACAACTCTACATGTCCGCCGAAGGATATTGTTACACTGGAAATCCCCCACACCACCTAGCACCTCCTTATGGATGAGTGACCTTATGCTCCATCTAAGTCTTCAAAAGATTAAATACACACTTAACAGGGTCAATAGACCTCTTCTACTCTACCTGGAACCCAGTAATGTCTTCCATAAACAAACGTCAGACCCACCTTGATGGTTAGGATATTTGTGATCTATGAAAAACCCAAATGTACTGTCCTTTTATATAACTGTCTTTCTGTATCTTGTTCTTAGTAAAAAGATGGCTCATGTTGGATGACACAAACAGCTAAATGGTCTCACAAGTCTGAGTATTTTGCATACATACCCAGATTGGAGGAGGCCCTTCCCTCTGCAGCCCTGTCCTTCAGTCCCTCCGCTATGGACAACTGTTGTTCGTGGTACTGCTTGGCCCTCTCCAGGTCCTGCATGCAGCGAGCCGCGTGTCCCAGTCCTGCGTAGGCCCTCATCTCGATGGACTTCTCCTCCAGCTCCTGGGCCAGCTCCAGAACGTGCGTGTGGTAGGACATGGCCTTGTCAAAGTTGCGGTGGTAGTGGTAGGCGCTGCCCAGGTTACTGTAGGCCCGGGCTTCCTCGCGTTTGTTCTCCAGGGCCTTGGCAATGCCCAGGTGCTGCTCATGGCACTGCACGGCGTTGTCGAAGTCCCCCATGGCGATGTAGACGGCGCCCATGTTTCCCAGCTCTCGGGCCTCAGACAGCTGGTCCTTGGATTGCTTGGCCAGCAGGACACACTGCTTGTGGCTGGCCAGGGCGTTGGGGTAGTCCCCGATGGCGGTGTAGACATGGCCCAGGCTGCTCAGCGCCATGGAAGCAGCCTGTGGATCAAGAGACAGATAGACTTAGACCTAGACCTAGACTTAGACATAGACTTAGACCTAGACTTAGACCTAGACTTAGATTTAGTTCTAGACCTAGACTTAGACCTAGACTTAGATCTAGACCTAGATTTAGACATAGACTTAGACTTAGACCTAGACTTAGACTTAGATTTAGTTCTAGACCTAGACTTAGACCTAGACCTAGATTTAGACATAGACTTAGACCTAGACTTAGACTTAGATTTAGTTCTAGACCTAGACTTAGACATAGACTTAGACCTAGACTTAGCGAGACATTTAAGCCCTTAGAACTATATTTAGTGCTGAGAACCTAACTTTAG
>NW_022605582.1:8080-8603 GCF_008692095.1 Etheostoma spectabile | reverse complement strand
TAGACCTAGACTTAGACATAGACTTAGACCTAGACTTAGACCGAGACTTAGACTTAGATTTAGTTCTAGACCTAGACTTAGACCTAGACTTAGATCTAGACCTAGACTTAGACCTAGACATAGATTTAGACTTAGACTTATTAATCCTTTTGCGATGACTCCCGCAAGTAAATTGAAATAAAGAAATTTTGAAAATTGACATAGACAGCAAGTAAGAAAAACAACACCTGTTGGCAACAGGGCTGCACAATATCCCAATTTATCAGAATCAGAACCAGCTTTATTCGCCAGGTATGAAGACACATTTTTCAAATTTTTCTTTGGAGCATTGTTGCTCACACTGTGCTCACACATACAAATTAATAGTATTATGTTATTATATTACAATATGACCAGTATGAACAGTGTGAACATATGAACAGTTCTGAAACAGGAAATGAGAATGATGAATAAATAAAAAAGAATAAGTGAGATGTGAGAATGGGAATGATGAATAAATACTAAATAAGTGGAATAATAAGTG
>NW_022605582.1:7966-8064 GCF_008692095.1 Etheostoma spectabile | reverse complement strand
GTGACCAGGTGCTGTAGAGACCGTGGTACTGGGTTATGGACCAGAACTGAACCTGACACTGTGGGTCAGAACTAAGTCAGCTGTTCATCAGAGAGATG
>NW_022605582.1:4475-5443 GCF_008692095.1 Etheostoma spectabile | reverse complement strand
GGGGGGGACAGAGCTCAGTTTTAGAAATCTGGTGGGTGTAGGTCTGGGTTCTCAGTTCTCAGCAGGGTTCAATGTTAAAGCTCTTTTTCACTTGTCCGTTCGGGAAAATTTTTTTAAAAAATGTATTAGAAACGTCAGAAAAACTGTCATACTTCATATAAGAAGCGTAAATAAAAGATTTATAAAAACTAAGATTTTAAAAACAAGACTAAAGGCCCTAACTTGCATCGGCGCAGCGCAAAGCACCATGCAAGCTAGTTTAACCCTCATGTTGTCCCCACGTTGTCCTCATGTTGTTCCAATGTTGACCTCATGTCGTCCTCATGTTGACCTCGTTGTTCCCATGTTGTTCCTCATGGTGTCTCTGTTGGCCTCATGTGTCCTCAGGTGGTCATCATGTTTTTCCTGTTGTCCTACTGTGGATCATGTTGTCTCAGTGGTCCTCATGTGGACCTCATGTTGTCCTCATGTTGTCACAATGTGACCTATGCGTACTCATGTTGACCCATGTGTTCCTAATGTTGTCCTCATGGGTTCCCCAGGTTGTCCTCATGTGTCATGTTGTCCTCATGTTGTATTCTGTTGTCTCAGGTTGTTCCCCATGTTGGCCTCATGTTGGCCCCATGTGGGCCTCCATGTTGGACTCATGTGGTCCTCATGTTGACCTGCAGTTGTCTCATGTTTGTTTCCCCCATGTTGTGCTTCATGTGTCCTCATGTTGTCCTCATGTTGCCCTCATGTTGTCCCCATGTTGTCCTATATCAATTTTCTTTTTAATTCCCCAAAATAACATGATTGATTTCACCCAATGCTCTTTGCCAAGTACAAATCTCTACTTTCATTAATGTTGGGGCGTCTTATTATATTTTATAGCATTTGAAAACAAATGGAAGTGGGAAGGAGAGGGAGAGGACTTCTGATTGGCTGTTAGAGGGAATGGGAGAGGACCTCTGATTGGTTGATTGCAT
>NW_022605582.1:765-4465 GCF_008692095.1 Etheostoma spectabile | reverse complement strand
ACACACCTCTGATTAATGAAGACACCAGCGGGAAGAGAGAATGACGTCATTAATGGCACGATAATGCCCAAAGGGGCAACTGGGTTGTTATATTTACTTGCCCGACGTGGCGTTTTACTGGCCCCGGGCTATCGGGAAAATCATATCATTGAACCCTGAAAACATTTCTCCAAAACCAGTCTTGACCCTGTGTGACACGTTCACTGCCGACCTTATTAGCTGTTCATTCAGAGGGTAAACAGCTGGGAATTGGGGTCAGATGTCCGTGTGTGAGCAGATGTTCCATTAATCATGCAGGGCCAGCTAATAACGCGTCTCCTTCCTGAGGTCCCACTCTGCATCCCCCGGTGCAGGAAGAGGGCTGGACGCAGGCCAGCGGAGAGGACAGACACCCTGACAGTGAACGCCACACAACAGTTTTCACAGCCATATGTTGCAGCACTGGCCACTGATACTTGCATTGGGCTTTAGAGGAGGTACGACTGCCACCGTCTTAAAGGGTAACTGTTTTTTTTTTCAAACTTGGACCCTATTTTCCCATGTTTTTGTGTTTTACCCTCACTACATTTAGTGTGAGTAGAGCAGCATACCTCCACCAGACTCCATATCAATAATCACTACATTTAGTGTGTATAGAGCAGCATATCTCCACCAGACTCCATGTAAATAATCACTACTTTTAGAGTATATAGAGCAGCAAATCTCCACCAGACTCCATGTAAATAATCACTACTTTTGGCGTGTATAGAGCAGCATATCTCCACCAGACTCATGTAAATAATCCTACTTTTGCTGTATAGAGCAGCATATCTCCACCGAACTCCATGTAATAATCACTACTTTTAGCGGTATAGAGCAGCATATCTCCACCAGACTCCATGTAAATAACACTACTTTTGGCGTTATGAGCAGCATATCTCCACCAGACTCCATTTACATAACATTAGATTTGGCATGTATAGAGCATCTATCTCACCAACTCATTAAATAATCACTAACTTTGCATGTAAGAGCATATATCTCCACCAGACTCCATGTAAACATCACTACTTTTGCGTGTATAGAGCAGTAGCTATCTCCACCAGATCCAGTGAAATAATCCTACTGTTGTGGCGTGTATAGAGCCAGCATACTCCACCAACCCATGTAAAATAATCACTACTTTGGCGTGTATATAGCAGCATATCTCCACCAGACTCCTGTAAATAATATCACTAACTGTTTAGCGTGTATAGAGCAACATCCAAAAACAGAACTTTTACAGGACATGCACCTACGTCTTCCACAGACCTAAAGAAAACCCTTTCACCAAGTTGTACTATGCTTTGTGATGTTAAATGTTCAGGTAGAAGCCAGTGGAGAAGTGTGGCTCTAATAAAATACAGTTACACGCTAAAACATCTGTGTATTAACAGTTGTATGACTGTATGTTTTAACAAAAACACCCTTATTTTATGGAGTTTTTTCTTAGAGTGAAGCAAGTATTTCTTTGCTTGATGTCAGATGCTTGTCCCATGAGCCCTGCCGGTGTGTGATCATAGCCTCGGTTGTTTGAAGAACATCAGAGCTCATAGGTCCAAAGTGAAAGGAGAAGGAGGATTTTCAAAAGGTGTAGCCACACAGCTGCAAGGCGAGCCGTAACCACACAGCTCCACACAGCAGTGAAGTGGTGGCGCAGAGTGAGAAATGAAACCCACCGGGGGCTCTGAGGAACAGATCCCGCACCGGGCCAGACTCGGCTGCATGACATAAGGGGCTAATTATGCTAAGTACAATACATTACCGCTAGCATGTGCAATGAAAGCAGCCATTTCTCTAACGTCTTGTGGAATATATAAATCAAGGTGACCAGATTTCTCAGACAAAATCCGGGGACATTTTCAGCTCAGAAGCGGATTTACCTCCAAAACACGTCATGTTTTTATTTTTGTAAAACCTAAAACGGGGACACTAGACCTAGAGCTGTGTCCCCCAACAGACAACATTATGGAAAGGATTTCTAAGGAGGTTGACCTTGCTGTTAAAGATTAAGATCCCTTTTTTAAAACAGAAAAGTCCACGAAATTGCGTTGCTAAACCCACCAGACTCCATGTAAAATCATCAGCGTTTTAGCATCGTCAAACACGCTTTCTGAAACATCTCTGAGCTCTGAGCAGCGCTGCTCAATCGGATCCGTTTGGTCAGAGTTTTCTTTCTGTCAGTCACAGTAAAAACCGGGGACATTAACGGGGACAGATCCAGCCGGGTACAGGTCACCAAAACCGGGGACTGTCCCCGGAAACCGGGGGCCTTTGGTCACCCTAATATAAATACTTGGAGGGGGGAGGCTGACAGATGAGATGAGAACCAGCCGGGAGTCCTAAACCACTGTCCTCGTCAGAGGAACCAAATGCAATCATGTTGTTGGAGCCAATTTGTTTTTTTTTGCATTAGCATGTGAGCCCTCCCCCTTCTCCCCCTTCTCCCCTTCACGTCCCTCCCAGGAGTTTACCTTTCATTAGGAGGCCCTCGTTGCAAAATGTGTTTGCTGATAAGAGCCAGTGGTTTATCAACAGTTTATAAAGCGCGGTGCGCTACGATTAATCAAATCAGCACGCATCCGGAGAAGGACTGGACTCTCTGTAAACACAATCAGATCTGACTCGGCGGACGGATGGAGATGGAGGGAAGTGTGGGAGAGAGAGAGAGAGAGAGAGAGAGAGAGAGAGAGAGAGAGAGAGAAAGCAGGGAGGGAGGGAGGGAGGGAGGGAAAGATAAGTGCAGGAAAGAATCAAATTAGAATGAAGTCAATTTGCCAGAAATGGTGTATTTCGGGAAATATTTTCTCTATTCCAGACAGAATGATGCTGCTGGGAAGTTAAAAAAGGAGCAGTAGTGGTAGAGGGCTGCAGCCAAGAGAGAGTGAGAGAGAGAAAGAGAGGGAGAGAGAGAGAGATGGTCCGAGTGTCTGGTGTCTGTCCCCGAGCCAACACACACACACACACACACACACACACACACACACACAGTGCGTCTTCTGTGCAGGCCGGCTGCTCGTTATCTCGGCTTCCATCAGAGTAGAAACTGCAGCGTTGCAGTCTCACTTCAGAGGGACACTGATCACAAGAGCAACTCATCTCAACTGGAGAAAGATTGCACCCCCCCCCCCCACCCCATACCCCATACCCCCCCCCCCTCCCAACCACCCAACTTTCTCTCTCCCCGTGTCTCCCGCTGCACTCAGCTGCAGACAGCCCAGGATGAGAAATCTTCTCTGTTTTGGGCTCGGAGAAGTGGAAGTTGGAGTCGGCGAGATGGAGCCAGGCTTCAAAAGGCATGTGTAATTGAGCGGCCCTAGATCGGCTATCTGGGAACATGAGGCAGCAGCGCTTGTGACGGAGGGTAATTGCCTCCCTGGGCCTGTATAATGCCTCGTCGAGTCTTTAAACTTGAGCAAACTGCTGGAAGTCCTTATGTCAGCAGGTAATTGGTTGCAGGCGGCGGCGGCTATGTGGGATAAAAGACAGTAAAGGTAGCTGGGATGTCCGTATGGATGTATGTGTGTGTTTGGATGAAGAATGTATGAAGGATTTAACCCTCATGTTGTCTTTGGGTCAAATTGAGCCGTTTTCAGTTAATTTTGTTTAAAAAAATTTTGTCACAAAAAATGAGCCGTCGAAATAAGACCACATTAAAAATATCAAAAACCTTTGGAAAAGA
>NW_022605582.1:305-755 GCF_008692095.1 Etheostoma spectabile | reverse complement strand
CAAAAACGTAAAAAAAAAAGCACCCTCAACATTGAAAAAGTGACAAAAGTGTTGGGAAAAGTGATAATAATGTTAAAAAAAAAGTGACCATGGTTGACAGAAGGACAACACAAGGGTTAAGGAATGTAACGTCTATAAAAGTGTCTTCAGGAGTGTGTTTAGCTGTATCAATAACAACTATTAGTATTAATATTAATATTAACTATTTCTTTGCTTTGCATTTACTCAGATTTTTCATTAAATGAAGGACAAAGTGTGAATATCTCCGTCTCTCTGCGGGCATATTTCTTTTAAATAACATCTTGATGTATGTGTGGAATAATATATATGTAAATATATGTGGTTGTTATTTAAACTGGACCATATTTCCCTATAAATTGGTGTCTAAGTGACTGATGTAAAAGGGCTAATGTGCAGGGGCAGTTTCTGCCAGGGTTTTGGGGGGGGGGG
>NW_022605582.1:0-295 GCF_008692095.1 Etheostoma spectabile | reverse complement strand
AGGAAAAATGCAATTTCATCATTTTAGACTGTTTATAAATAACCACAGAGCAGATAAAACGTAAACAACACTCCGCAGGGGGCCGACTGCGATCATCAGGTCTGAGAAGTCTTCTAGTTAGTGATGATGCTCTTAGAAAAGCCTTATGGGTAATATCATAACACACAGAAGTATAGAAACAATAATATGATGAGCCTGATTTATGGGTCTGTGGAAGCACAATAGCAGGGCCAGCATGTGTGTGTGTGTGTGTGTGTGTGTGCGCGCGTGTGTGTGTTTGTGTGTGTGTGTGTGT
>NW_022605581.1:1154402-1156667 GCF_008692095.1 Etheostoma spectabile | reverse complement strand
CACTTTTTTCAGATTTATTTGTCACTTTTATGATCGATTTTTCACTTTTCAGATTTGTCACTTTTTCAGATTTGTCACTTTTTTCAGATTTATTTGTCACTTTTTTCTGATTTATTTGTCACTTTTTTCTGATTTATTTGTCACTTTTTATGACGATCGATTTTCAGATTTTATTTGTCACTTTTTCTGATTTGTCACTTTTTCTGATTTATTGTCACTTTTATGTCGATTTTTCAGATTTGTCACTTTTTCAGATTTGTCACTTTTTCAGATTTATTTGTCACTTTTTTCAGATTTATTTGTCACTTTTTATGATTTATTTGTCACTTTTTATGATTTATTTGTCACTTTTTCAGATTTATTTGTCACTTTTTCAGATTTATTTGTCACTTTTTCAGATTTATTTGTCACTTTTTTCAGATTTATTTGTCACTTTTTTCAGATTTATTTGTCACTTTTTATGATCGATTTTTCACTTTTTATGATCGATTTTTCACTTTTTATGATCGATTTTTCACTTTTTATGATCGATTTTTCACTTTTTATGATCGATTTTTCACTTTTTCTGATTTGTCACTTTTTCAGATTTATTTGTCACTTTTTCAGATTTATTTGTCACTTTTTCAGATTTATTTGTCACTTTTTCAGATTTATTTGTCACTTTTTCTGATTTATTTGTCACTTTTTCTGATTTATTTGTCACTTTTTCTGATTTATTTGTCACTTTTTTCTGATTTATTTGTCACTTTTTTCTGATTTATTTGTCACTTTTTCTGATTTATTTGTCACTTTTTTTCAGATTTATTTGTCACTTTTTTTTCAGATTTATTTGTCACTTTTTTTTCAGATTTATTTGTCACTTTTTTTTCAGATTTATTTGTCACTTTTTATGATCGATTTTTCAGATTTGTCACTTTTTATGATCGCTTTTTCAGATTTATTTGTCACTTTTTCAGATTTATTTGTCACTTTTTCAGATTTATTTGTCACTTTTTTCAGATTTATTTGTCACTTTTTCTGATTTGTCACTTTTTCAGATTTATTTGTCACTTTTTCAGATTTATTTGTCACTTTTTCAGATTTATTTGTCACTTTTTTCAGATTTATTTGTCACTTTTTTCAGATTTATTTGTCACTTTTTTCAGATTTATTTGTCACTTTTTTCAGATTTATTTGTCACTTTTTCTGATTTATTTGTCACTTTTTCTGATTTATTTGTCACTTTTTCTGATTTATTTGTCACTTTTTTCTGATTTGTCACTTTTTCTGATTTATTTGTCACTTTTTCTGATTTATTTGTCACTTTTTCTGATTTATTTGTCACTTTTTTCAGATTTATTTGTCACTTTTTTCAGATTTATTTGTCACTTTTTTCAGATTTATTGGTCACTTTTTCTGATTTATTTGTCACTTTTTATGATCGATTTTTCACTTTTTATGATCAATTTTTCACTTTTTATGATCGATTTTTCACTTTTTCTGATTTGTCACTTTTTCAGATTTATTTGTCACTTTTTCAGATTTATTTGTCACTTTTTTCTGATTTATTTGTCACTTTTTATGATCGATTTTTCAGATTTATTTGTCACTTTTTCTGATTTATTTGTCACTTTTTATGATCGATTTTTCACTTTTTATGATCAATTTTTCACTTTTTATGATCGATTTTTCACTTTTTCTGATTTGTCACTTTTTCAGATTTATTTGTCACTTTTTCAGATTTATTTGTCACTTTTTCTGATTTATTTGTCACTTTTTATGATCGATTTTTCACTTTTTATGATCGATTTTTCACTTTTTCAGATTTATTTGTCACTTTTTCAGATTTATTTGTCACTTTTTCAGATTTATTTGTCACTTTTTTCAGATTTATTTGTCACTTTTTTGATTTGTCACTTTTTTCAGATTTATTTGTCACTTTTTCAGATTTGTCACTTTTTCTGATTTATTTGTCACTTTTTATGATCGATTTTTCAGATTTATTTGTCACTTTTTCAGATTTGTCACTTTTTCTGATTTATTTGTCACTTTTTATGATCGATTTTTCACTTTTTATGATCGATTTGTCACTTTTTCAGATTTATTTGTCACTTTTTTCAGATTTGTCACTTTTTCAGATTTGTCACTTTTTTCAGATTTATTTGTCACTTTTTCTGATTTATTTGTCACTTTTTTCAGATTTATTTGTCACTTTTTTCAGATTTATTTGTCACTTTTTCTGATTTGTCACTTTCTGATTTATTTTTCACTTTTTATGATCGATTT
>NW_022605581.1:1154242-1154392 GCF_008692095.1 Etheostoma spectabile | reverse complement strand
ATGATCGATTTTTCACTTTTTATGATTTGTCACTTTTTCTGATCTGTCACTTTTTTTGTCACTTTTTTCTGATTTATTTGTCACTTTTTCTGATCTATTTGTCACTTTTTTTGTCACTTTTTCTGATTTATTTGTCACTTTTTCTGATCT
>NW_022605581.1:1154156-1154232 GCF_008692095.1 Etheostoma spectabile | reverse complement strand
TTTTCTGATTTATTTGTCACTTTTTTCCATGCTCTTGGCGCTTTTTTAAAAACCTGAGCTGGTTTAATAACAGGTT
>NW_022605581.1:1153739-1154146 GCF_008692095.1 Etheostoma spectabile | reverse complement strand
TCTTAGAATTCATGGTCAACAAACCTCATTTATATCAAATTATACACACGTCTTTAGTTAAAAAAGGCAGAAGTTATGAATTATTTTGACTAATAGTTAAGATCTGAGGATGTTAGTTGGATCACAGATGGGTAGACGTCAGAGTTTAGTCCGGCTACTGTTTTGAAACCAATAACAAAAATAATTCAAATGCTATAAGATGAATTAAAACACCCAACAAATTCAATGAAAGTAATGTTGTGTGGAATCATCCATGTTATTTTTGGGCAATTTGGTGGAAAGAAATCCCTATTTCTGAAATAAAACACTTTGAAAACGGGTCAATTTGACCCGAGGACAACACGAGGGTTAAGTAAACAGCAGCTGCTGTACAACAGCTGCTGTACAACAGCTGCTGTACAACAGCT
>NW_022605581.1:1150973-1153729 GCF_008692095.1 Etheostoma spectabile | reverse complement strand
AGCTGCTGTACAACAGCTGCTGTACAACAGCTGCTGTACAACAGCTGTTCTCCTTACCTGCTCCAGTAGGTGTCTGATGAGCTGCTCATGGCTACGACGTGCCTCCCTCCCCTGTCGAATGTAGGAGGTTGACACTATCTTCTCACCCAGGCTGAAGTTTTCACTGTTCATCTCTGTGGAACAAACAGCTTCATGTCAACATTAGCTGACAAATCTCAGGCAAACATGGGAATCTTTAACAAAATAATTAAATGTACTTTCAATATCTGTCTCTTTAGTATTTTAGATATATCACATTGGCCAAAAGGTGTTTTTAGAAAGAATTTAGATGAGCCAATGCATTATCAGATTTTTTCAAACTCCTAAATATCAGTTTTGATGTTGGTGTAATCCGACAAAATGAGGTTTTACTTTTCTACCCTACAGAACAAGACTGGTGGGAGTCAGGTTGTGCACATTGTGATTTTAAAAGTCACACAAAGACCAAAACCTCATAAAAGGGGAACTAGAGTTTTAAAAGATAATTTTCAGTCCGTTTCATTTCCTGGTCATGAGAAATTCTACTTTGCCAATAAATAGTTAATAATGTCTCTAGTTAACAAGTTAACAAGTCTGTGTTAACGAGCTTTGATAATAGACCGTTTAATCTATTAATTTATCCTGTTTATTGATACCCAGTGGGGATATTAGTAATCACTACACATAGGTCTGAAATACACACATGCTCAGGACTTATACATGCACAAATGGAGAGATGTCAGAGTGAGTGGACCAGCGCCCTGAGCGGTTGGGGGGGGTACGGTGCTCAAGGGAACCTGGCAGTGCTCAGGAGGTGAAATGGCATCTGTCCAGCTACCGATCCACACTCCGTACTTTGGTCTATGCGGGGACTTGAACCCAACTCTGGCCTGAGCCACTGCCACCCCCACTGCAGACATTTTGACAGGTCATAATAGGAAAAGCACAGCTGAACTTGATAACCTTCACGATGGCTAAATTCCATTTAGTGTAGCAGTAAAGTTATTTCATTGACTCAGCATACACAATACCAGGGTCTCTCCTAAGTGGAATGGAGCCATCATTAATGGTTTTGAATACACCTGTAGTTTTTCCTACTATGACATGTCAACAAGGTCAATAAATGATAATAGAAAGCTGCTTTTGTTTGCATTATGGGACATGTAGGAACGAGGACCTTGACCCATAGTAGAGCGGATAACTTGGTCTCTTCAGCTTGGACTTTGACATTTATTTCTCATATTTCTTCTTTTATTTTTACTCTTCTGGGTCCCCCAACTTTATTAAAGGCCAATAATAACCTGCTGTCATTTCTTCCACGCCTATTATTAAACAGACATGTCTACATTCCCCATAAATTGAAGAAATAATTAACGTTAGGATAGCTAGCTACATACTTTATTGTATCCATGTCCTATGTGGTGCTTCTACCTTGGCCAGGACACTCATATACAATTGATTTCCAATTTCAGCAAGACCTGGATACATAACTTCTTATATTATAGCTATGTAGTTAAAACTGTTTCTCAATCACCTACCAAGAATAGGGTATGTGAATGTGTAACATGTTCTGCTGTTAAACATTAGCTAGCTAACTCTAGCTAACGGGTGCTATCAGTGTTAAACAAGTCCTTCAGAACCACAGAAGTCGTACATAAGTTAAAAATGGCTTAGCTGTAACGTTAGCGTTACGCGTGGTTATAATTTGACAACCTGTTAGGTAGCTAGCTAGTTGGCTAGCTAGCTAACTACCTAGCTACCTCTCTAGCTAGCTACCTCTCTAGCTAGCTAGCTAACTACCTAGCTACCTCTCTAGCTAGCTACCTCTCTAGCTAGCTAGCTAACTACCTAGCTAGCTAGCTAACTACCTAGCTACCTCTCGAGTTGTTATCGTTACCTCTTAGCAAAGCTAAGTTTTCACACGAGGAACAAGACCGTAACGTTACAGCTTCACTTATTACATTCTTACCTCCCAGCTTTCCTCGGAGACTCCCCTTGTTTAACCCGCTTCTAAACTATCACCAGGTATGACAAGAGACCATAGACTGTATATTTATGAATTCCATATTAAATGTCTATGGAAGACGCGTGGAGGGCTCGAGCAGCGACTTCTTCCTCCTCTTTGGGGTTTAACGGCCGCTTTCGTCCTTAGTGTTGCACTACCGCCATCTTCTGGAGATGTTTCATGTTCCCCACCAGTCCCGTTCTCCTGAGAAACCTGACCAAAACATAGCTTCATTAGTATTTCCTCCTCCCTATTTCTTACAATACCTAATATCTATTTTCATTGTGCTTCCCCTTATCTCCCCAGTGCCACTCTTTATTTAAAGAAGCGCCTCCATTTCCAGTTTGCAGTAACCACACAGGGCTCATGGTCCCTATCCCAGTTGGCCTGAACTCGGTTTCATTTGCCCCCAAGTCTCCTGCTGCTGCTTGCAGCCCAGAAGAAAGTGTCCTCTCCCTTTAAACCACTTTTCTAGTTGGGTGACTATCTTCATCCTTTCTCAGATTCCTCTAACAGTTGACTAGGAGGAGGTGGTGTTTTCAGCGTTTACACAGGCCCATTTCTCCTGTCTCAACTTGTACGCCACTTACAGTTTCATGCTGAAAATGATCATTTCTTTATGTGTAGTCTAAATCCAACATTCACAGCTTCTCAAATGTGTCCTGCCTTCTTTATCAGAATCAGAATCAGCTTTATTTGCCAGGTATGAAGACACATATGAGGATTTTTTCTT
>NW_022605581.1:1150866-1150963 GCF_008692095.1 Etheostoma spectabile | reverse complement strand
ATCGTTGCTCACACTGTGCTTACACATACAAAACAACCAAAACAAAAAAATATACACACTAATATACATACTCTAAACAGAACAATATAGAGGCATG
>NW_022605581.1:1150725-1150856 GCF_008692095.1 Etheostoma spectabile | reverse complement strand
AACGAAGAGTTCAATAAAAAGTATTTAAATGTGGAGCATAGTGCAAAGATTCTGGGATAAATAGTATTAAGTTATTATATTACAATATGAACAGTATGAACATTGTGAAATAGGAAATGAGAATGATGAAT
>NW_022605581.1:1150628-1150715 GCF_008692095.1 Etheostoma spectabile | reverse complement strand
TAATAAGTGAGATATGAGAATGAGAATAAGTGGAATAATACTAAATAAGTGGAATAATACTAAATAAGTGGAATAATAAGTGGAACC
>NW_022605581.1:1130985-1150618 GCF_008692095.1 Etheostoma spectabile | reverse complement strand
TGCTATAGAGACCGTGTTACTGGGTTATTGACCATAATTTATTATTTTGCCTTACCCATGAGGGCTAGATCTCAGTGCAGGTGTTCAGACTCTTATCGTATTATCATTAGTTTCTATGATTAATATTACCATTAATCTGATTCAGATAGTCATCATTCTCCTTCTTAGGCTTTCCACTCCGGGCCTTTGGTCACTGATGCATCAATGTTAAATGTTAAATGTTTTAAATGAGACTAGATAATGATTACAAGACATATAAGAGTCCCTGCATGACTCCTGAAACATTGTCACCAATTCAGTTTATTAATTAATCATCCAAGTTACAGTTTTTATGAAAAAATGTTAGATTTTTCACTAAACTAAATTTGCATTTTATTTAATTTTGTATGTAAATTCTTATCATATGGATGCAACAAATGAGTAAACCCTCAATTTAACTTTATGTATAAATGTAAAAAATGTAAAATCATTAAAGTTACAGTTTTAATGAAAAAATATTATATTTTTCACTGAACTAATTTGCATTTTAATTAATATATTATGTAAATTCTTATCATATGGATGCAACAAATGAATAAAACCTCAATTTAACTATTAGTATAAATGTAAAAAATGATGTAAAAATCATTAAAGTTACAGTTTTAATGAAAAATATATATTTTTATCAACTAAATTTGCATTATTTTAATTAATATATTATGTAATTCTTATCATAGGATGCACAAATGAATAAACCCTCAATTAACTATGTATAAATGTAAAAATGTAAAATCATTAAGTTACAGTTTTAATGAAAAAATATATATTTTTATGAACTAAATTGCATTTTAATTAATATATTATGTAAATTCTTATCATATGGATGCAACAAATGAATAAACCTCAATTTAACTTTATGATATAATGAAAAAAAATGTAAAATCTTGAAAAAAAACAAAAAACATTAAAAAAAAAATGTTAAAAATTTTCCCACAGTCTTTAATGAAAAAATATGATATTTTTCACTGAACTAAATTTGCATTTTAATTATAATTATGTAATTCTTATCATATGGATGCAACAATGAATAAACCTCAATTAACTTTAGGTATAAATGTAAAAAATTTTAAAAACATTAAAGTACAGTTTTATGACATTTCTATATTTTTCACTAAACTAAATTGCATTTTATTTAATTTTGTATGTAACTTATCATATGGATGCAACAAATGAATAAACCTCAATTTAACTTATGTAAAATGTAAAAAATGTAAAATCCTTCAAGTTACAGTTTTAATGAAAAAATATTATATTTTTCACTGAACTAAATTTGCATTTTAATTAATATATTATGTAAATTCTTATCACATTGATGCAACAAATGAATAAACCCTCAATTTAACTTTAGGTATAAATGACTAATTTGAAGGAAAAAAAAAAATCACACATCAGAAATGTTTAAATATGGTTTAAAGTGGCTAGAAAAAACAACAACAACAACACATTAATTAGCTTCATGTTTTAATACCGTAATTTGTTAGAATTCATTAAAAAACACAGCATTTAATTGCACTACCGAGGCTACTTACACACACTTGTGATATTGCCAAGCCTACAGGAACACTTAAAACATAACCTTTATTTCAGCGCTTTAATAATATTAGAATAAATTGCAACATTAATAGTATTACATTACATTTGGGTCCACTTCCATAGTGTGGCTTTACAGGGCAAAAGTACTGTTGCAATACTAATGACAATAATGTTCCTGCACTGAAAAGGTACTTTACTTAAAAGTACATCACAATGGATGTATATCTCGTAACAATGCGTCATATTTAACTAAATGTACCATACAGCTCAAAAGAAAAATAGTGACATAAATATATGCAGTTGAGGGAAAAGTACATTATTTCTGTCTGGCGTGTAGTGGAGAGCAAAGTTGCATCAATATAGAAATATTCAAGTAAAGTAACAGCAGCCTACTTCAAAGTTACCCGTAAATACAATATCTGAGTAAATGCATCTATTAGGTGGTTGACTACTGGGGTATTTTGTGTATTAGGTTCTTATTCTTCAGGAAAACCTTTCCTTCATTTCCTTAAATTGCCATGTTGCTTTATTTTCTTATCATCGTACTGATAACAACACATGTGAGAAAATGTGGCCAAAATGAATACGAACTGTATTAATGACAATAGTTTTATGTCATGTTACAACATGTCATGTGCAAAAAGTAAAAATGTGACATTAAAGTTACATGTGTTCTGCATCAGGAAAAAAAAGGGTACACTTGTAAAACAAAACCAATGAAATTAGTGACAAACCTTAAAAAAAGGGACATTTACTCGCAGGAAAAAACAATGCATTTAAAAATAAAAATAATAATAATTTTGGTTATATTGCAGGTTATAGCACCAGTGACAAAAATCCCATTTCTTTTCCTCACACACAGGCAGATTACTTTAAAGTAATTTTACTTTACTTTAAAGTTCATCCAAATTATTTGTAACTATACACACCATTGATAATCTTTAGCCACTTAATTACATTCATCAGAAGTGCACAGGATTCCAAATGGCCATGATTTAGGGAAAAATAAAACCAAAACAATGCGCTTTCTGTCAGATTTCTCAGTGTTAGCAGGTCCAGTGATATCCATGGAGAAGTTGATATAATCCTGAAGGGGTTTTTTTTTTTGCTGCAAAGGGGAGAGAAAGATGGCAAAGTGATGGCATAGCAGGGCTTTCAACTCAGCAGCTATGCCAACATCTTGCCTTCCTTCCTGGCCCCACGTTCAGCTCGAGGTGGGATGGACCAGTCCATTCATTAGAGACAGGAGGACATGTGTATTGTTGATTATGCTGCAGACATGTTGGACTTGTGAAACGTGGAGTGGCTGAAGCCGCCGAGCAAACACGCTGATCCAACGGATTTGTGCGTAATTAGGAGTGGTGATGGCGCGGTGGATGTGACCCATGTCTTCGGGGAGATCTGGGCTCGATTCCCACTGCGATACATCATAGAATCACTCAAAAACACACAGTGATATTTCAACATGTAATATCAGGTTTGGTCCCGCGACAACATATTAGGAAAAAGACACAATAACGCGCAAAAACGTCACCAAAACCTCAATTAAGCAGAAAAGGAACTGAGAAACGCACTGGTGTCCACTTATGCGTAATGGTAAAACTAAATGACCTAAGGAAAACAAACCCACTCAGTGGATGTTAATAAACTAACCGTAGGCCTGCTCTCTCCTTTGCCTTTGCTCCATAGATCACGCTCATCCTTCCACCTAGGCCCTACCTGTTGAGGCGCGTGAACAGGAATTCCCAGACCCAGCTCTCTCTCGGTCGTGGTCCCGGATCCATGCGCCTTGGTATCCAGCCGCACAGTAAAAGTAGGCTGAGGGGAGGAAGAGATAAGTACGCCGTCCGCCGCCCACGTCTGTGACAGGCAGTGTGGATGACTATCGCGGAGTAGGGTGTGTTCGGGGTTGGCGGGGCAGCGCTCTGCCGTGACTTCCTGCACCTTTGGGCGCTGACGAGGAATCCAATTGGCCTAATTTCGAGGGAGAATATCATGCTTAGTAGGTCAATTAAAGGAAGGAACTGCTGTAACGTCAGACTCTAAAGTGAAATTAATAAAAAGGACATGAATACTGAAACACTGCCTGGGACTAGGACTTCCATCAACAGAACGGCACCATTCCCATTCCCAGTTCCCATTTACCAGAAACCTGACTTGCTGACCCAAAGAAACCATGACAGCAGAATCTGGTTCATTAATGAATCACACAGAATGATTCAAAAGCTGTCTAGACCACAATGTGGTGGCAGCCCAGGACAGGAAACGTGTGCAAGACCTCTTTATGATCCTAATCATGAGCTCTCCCGTGCCAACGGACAGCGTGGAGATGTTGCTGCTGCTAGTGCCACTCAGTGATTATGGCTTATTGTATGTGTCAATCTCCCACAGATTAACACTGAATTACAGATGTTATACGTCATCATCACCAGGCAGAAGAAAGAGCACATGTGACCCTGTACTTGTACTTCAGTATTTGCATGTCATGGTACTTTATACCTCTACATCCATCACTACAATTCAGAAAAAGACATTGGACTTTTCTCACTCCAGTCTGAGTCACGAGATGTTCCACCACAGAAACATTTCCCCATTACACTTCTCACATGGTGTTAATTCAAATTGAGGATCAAATGGTTACAATTGTCCAATACAAAACTCCATTCACTTCCATTCAAGATTGAAGAAAAGTTCAAAAAATGAATACAAACTTGTGCATCAGAGCGTCGTGTTTTCCCCTCTCCTTCCTCTTTAATCATCCCACAGTTTTGAGATGGGGTGCGACCCGTGGGAGGGGCCTGACCCCCTATGTTGGGAACCACTGGATTAAACTAGCATGTAAAACTAACCATGACCAGCCAAATGCTACTTAGACATTAATATGTCATCAGTCTAAAAATGTTATATACAGTACAACACTCATAGGAGCTATTGTTCTGCAGAAGGTGTTCTTTTACTTTGTCACCTTAAATACATTTTGCTGCTAGTGAGTAAGATTTTGACTGAAATTCTTCTTCTTCTTCCTCCAAAGATGCTCATAATCTGCCTACGTCCATCTGTCTATGGTTTCAATTTTGATCACGCAGTCTTATGTCATTTCTAAGTCCACATGTGCGCAGGTATAAGCTTATGATTGAGACATAATTCTTCAGTTTCAAACAATTTGACAGTCCCAAAGTTGACTTTAGTAGCTTTGGGATTAATGACTCACCTCCAAAAGGTGTCAACGCCGGCCACACCTGTCGACTCCCACAGAGCAAATACGTTAAAGTAAAAAGACAAGTACAGGACCTGACAGGGTTAACACTTCCATTACGTAGAGAAAGCCTTTGTTTATCGTGGTTACCGCGTTGTAAATAGAAAATATTATCAATGTGAAGACTGTTAATTTGACAGTTATTAAAACAGGTACCGGCCCTTTAATAGGTAATGACATATAATAACACGGCTGAGCGTTCAGAAATCATCAACTTAACAAGAAGTGCTAAAAATCACAAGGTGCTGTTCCAGGACAGATGTTTTAATCCACATATATTATATTTAGGAATCAAGATCAAATATCGTTGATGAGAAAACGCAGAAACAGCAAAGCAATAAAGCTATGGACGCAACAAAATGCAACACGTAACACAAATAAAAACACACTGCCTGCCAGTATCAGACTGCTACTTCTCCTCATTTGTTTAAATTATCAAAAGAATGCCTTTTATCCCTACAAATATTACAATGTGTTCATTAATGTTCATTTTGGGGGACAACCATGTGACACGTTCTAACAATGCCACAGCATTTATAGAATAAGCTGATTGGTTGTGCCCAGATGGGCTTTCGCACAAATACACAAAACTCAACAAGAAAATCCACTCAAAACGGACGCACAATACACAATAAAATGACCATTAGAGTTGAGAGTTGACTCAGCGGTCGCAGGTTCGACTCCGCCTTGTCATATCGTCAGCTGTCCTATGGCAACAAAAGTCAAAAATGCCCAAAAAGAAAGAAAAATGATAAATTGTTCATCTTGATTCTGAATTCTGATGAATGACCAGTTCAGAAAGGTTGAGACAGACTGCTTAACTTTGTCCCTCTTTGGTGCTATTCCTCTGTTTCTGACTCAGTTTGAAATAGCATAACGACATATCAACGTCATGTCAGCTGTTATGGCTAAACCTAATCCATAATTTCTCATGTGTTGAAAACCAAAACCCTCTCTTAGACCACTCTCGAGCTGACTCACAGAGCCACATGGGCAGCAGTTACAATTCAACTGCAGATCTTTGAGTCATTGCATCGCCCCAAGTCCACTGAGACCCCCATTCCATGCCCCCCAGAGTCATGAAGAATACCTTCCCACGCGAACAACCAAACGAGACCCTTTTGCTGATGACTCACGTGCGTCTGAGCTATTTTGAAACTGTTCTGTCAGTCGGCCTCAGACGAGCTTGTGACAGGATCGAGTGAGTGTGCAGGTTTTGGCCTGGAGCCTCCTCTGAGCCTTTTTTTTTGCTGAGTCAAACGCGAGCACACCCTGTAACAGCGAGCGGGTGAGGTCACCGAGCAAAGTCTGGCCGGCAGTACGCTGACTCGCTGAACCAGCCGCCCTCGGTGCTGCTAACCTTGCCCCCAGAAGCATGTGGAGTGTGTTTACTGCTGGCGAACGGCTGAGAAAGCGAGTTGGTCTGTTGTAAAAATGGGAGCTGGAGGGGAAATCCCCACAGACTGCCGACACCGCCATTGACTCACACATTTAAACCGAATCCTGATTTGTTTTTGGGGGTGAATCAGCCTGCGTGAACTCTGCAGAGTGACCTAACTTCCTGCCAGCTATTGTGTTATATTCTGATTTCTCAGTGTGTATGTTCGAGCTGTATAATGTTCCAAATGCATTATGGGCGTCCTCCTGATATCATGATGCATTCTTAGTTCTCATGCATCTCTCAAATGGACTCCTCTCTTCCTTAACCCTGGTGTTGTCCTAGGGTCAAACTGACCCGTTTCTAAGTGTTTTATGTCAGAAATATGGATTTCTTTTAACCAAATTGCCCCCCAAAATACCACGGATGATTCCATACGTTGTTCAGGTAACATTAATGATGACTTTCGTTGAATTATTTGGGTGTTTTATTTAATCTTATAGCATTTAAATGATTTTTTTTAATGGTTTCAAAACAGTATCCGGACTAAACTTTGACACATACCGATCTGTGATCATCATCCTCTGATCTTAACTATTAGTCAAAATAATTCATAATTTCTGCCTCTTTAACTAAAAACGTATGTATAATTTGATGTAAATAAGCTTTGTTGACCATGAATTCCAAGAATTAGTGTGAAATCTATCATTACACCAGCTGAAGTTTTTAAAAAAAAGTGCCAAAACCATGGAAAAAAGTGAAAAATAAATCAGAGAAAGTGACAAAAACACGGGAAAAGCGTAGCAAAAATATTAATTTTTGACACGGAAGGGCAAGTTCATGGTTAACGGGAAGACAACACAAGGGTTAAATCCCCTGATTTGGCTGAATGTACTTCATCTGTGTACTTCATGCCAACAGGAACGTGTCTCTTGTAGTTACAGTACCAATCACCGTGTGTACACGGAACCATTCAGTATAACAGACTATAAAAAAGTATGAAATTATTATTAAATTGTTTCACTTTTATAAATCCCATTGAGTTCCGTAACAAACCAAAAGCAAAAAAAAAAAGTGTAGACAAAGATAATATTGTCTGACATTTAAAATTATTAAAGTTAACCTAGCAATTCAGGAGCAGTAAAAAAGGGTATTTCTAAAAGTAGATCCTCTACTTTTATGTAGAGGATCTACTTTTTTATACACATACTTTTACTTAAGTAAAAGTATGTGTATAAAATCCTCAGGAAAATGTATTTTTTAGAAATGATAATGCTCCAAACTGTTCTGTCAATCAACTAAATGTTTCACCCCCTGATCTTTTTAGCTGGACTTGTAGGTCTATATGTTGTTGGGTATTTTAATTTATAATAAAACATCATATTTCATAAACTACATGTGTTTAAAAATCTTAATTTGTAAAGTGAGTCAGATGAATGTAATGGAGTAAAGAGGAGGCTACAATATGTATCTGACATGTAGTGGAGTAGAAAGTGAAAAATGAAAAGAAAATACTCACGTAAAGTACAAGTACCTCAAATTTGTACTTAAGTACAGTACTGGAGTAAATGTACTTGGTAACATTTCACCACTGTACAGTACCCCACATACTCTTTCTTGAAATACACCACTCACACAATAATTACTGTAACCAGAAGTAGAAAAATCGGAATGACAGAAACTATAACTACTGACGACAAATAACAAAATAAAAGTATTCAAAAATCCTAATTTAACTCCAGTGAGGATCTGCATCTTAATGGAATAGACTCAAGAAAAGAAAGATTTAAATAAGACATTAAGAGATTTGAAATAAAAATTAATAAACAAATAGACACAAAAAATAGATCACACCATGCTTACATCCATAAGGGACAGACATAAGTGCAGTTGTTTAGTTTCTGACTCAAGTTTTGAAAAATAACATATATGTGTATATATATATATATATATATTGTACATGTACATAATGAATGAGGAAATTGATGAGAAAGTTCAAAGAAAATATACAGAGCAATATTTTATTATAGATACAGTGTATATATGAAATAATACATCTTATATTTTATAAAATATAAATCTTTTTATTTCTTTGAACTTTTTCATCAATTTCACCTCATTATATATCCATATAATATATTATATATATATATATATATAATATATAATCTATATAATATATTATTATACAGTGCTTAGAAAGTTTACACCCCACGCTAAAGTTGATTAGAAGAAAAAAAAACACTCTTTTGGAAATTGATCTTAATGCCTAATTTAAAATAATAGGAAAATCCACCCTTTAAGGACACCAAATTCTTTGTGAATGAATAATATATCATAATAAATAAATGTTCTTCCTAAAATACAGGGGGCATAAGTATACACCCCCCTATGTTAAAATACAGGGGCTAAATTATACACCCCCTATGTTAAAATCAGGGGCATAAGTATACACCCCCCTATGTTAAAACAGGGCATAAGTATACACCCCCTATGTTAAATACGGGGCATAAGTATACACCCCCTATGTTAAAATACAGGGGCATAAGTATACACCCCCCTATGTTAAATACAGGGGCATATATATACACCCCCCTATGTTAAAATACAGGGCATAAGTATACACCCCCTATGTTAAAATACAGGGGCATAAGTATACACCCCCCTATGTTAAAATCAGGGGCATAAGTAACACCCCCTATGTTAAAATACAGGGGCATAAGTATACACCCCCCTATTTAAAATACAGGGGCATAAGTATACACCCCCCTATGTTAAATTCCCATAGAGGCAGGCAGAGGCCCCCATCTTTGACGTGTAATAACTTGAGAAAAAGCTCTTCTTTACATGACTTCACAAGACTTACCGTACGATCACCTCTTCCGAACCAAAGTGTCGTCTGTCCAGAGAAAAAGGAGAATGCTATCCAGGATTTGGAAACTAAATGCCAGTAAATGTAATCCCAGTCAGTGATGGAACTGTACCGTAGCGTTTTGGGGGCTCAGCGTCATCAGAGGAGTGATTACAACCTCCTCTCCAAGGAACTGATGATGTAAGAGCTCACACACTCAGACTGGAGGTTAGACGAGGGCAGTGACAGTGAGAGTTACCTGGATGGAAACATGCAAAATCAGTTTCCAGTGAAAGGTGCGGGGAAGCATTTGATTGGCTATGAAAAACATCTGGGAACACCTGGAAGAATGAAACACTTCTGAGGAATAATGTTACGGATCATTTTCGAGAGTGTGGAAAGTCCTTAAAGGTCATGTGGGATGAGGACATGGTTGAGTATGTGGGAGCAGCAGTGACTTAGCACATCTTGACATACCAAGAACAAAAAACTAAAAAAACATCTTGTGGGAATGAGCAATGTTAGCAAGCTAGGCTAACTACTTTCCACATTCTCAGTGAAATACAAACTCAGCAATGGTAAGTTAGCTTACTAAAGAGTGTTTAATGACAAAAATCGGTGTTGCCCGTTCACAAACTTGTCCTTTTCCTGAATATGTCTGAAAGCTGTAAGTCTTCTGGTAGCTGTGCAAGAGAAATCTCAATCATTCCCCATCAGCAGAGACGGAGAGGTAGGTATATGTTAGGAAATAACATAGGCACAGGCTAATTACTGCTAACTAACATGCTAGTTAACATTAACATAGGTACAGGCTAATTACTGCTAACTAACATGCTAGTTAACATTAACATAGGTACAGGCTAATTACTGCTAACTGACATGCTAGTTAACATTAACATAGGTACAGGCTAATTACTGCTACTTAACATGCTAGTCAACATTAACATAAGTACAGGCTATTTACTGCTACTTAACATGCTAGTTAACATTAACATAGGCACAGTCTAATTACTGCTAACTAACATGCTAGTTCACATTAACATAGGCACAGGCTATTTACTGCAAACTAACATGCTAGTTAACATTAACATAGGCACAGGCTATTTACTGCAAACTAATATGCTAGTTAACATTAACATAGGCACATGCTAATTACTGCTAACTCACATGCTAGTTCACATTAACATAGGCACAGGCTAATTACGGCTACCTAACATGCTTTTAACTTATCATAGGCACAGCTAATTACTGCTAACTAACACATCGTTACATTAACATAGGCACAGGCTATTTACTGCTAACTAACATGCTAGTTACATTAACCATAGGCACAGTCTAATTCACTATAACTAACATGCTAGTTCACCATTAACATAGGACCCAGGCTATTTAACTGCAACTACATGCTAGTACATTAACATAGGCACAGGCTATTTACTGCATAACTATATGCTTTAACATTAACATAGGCACATGCTAATTACTGCTAACTACATGCTATCACTTAACATAGCCAGCTATACTGCTAACTACATGCTAGTACATTATACATAGGCACAGGCTAATTACTGCTACTCACATGCTATTCAACATTACATAGGCACAGCTAATTACTGCTAACTCAGCTAGTTCCATTAACATAGGCACAGGCTAATTACTGCTAACTAACATGCTAGTTACATTAACATAGGCACAGGCTATTACTGCTAACAGCTAGTTAACTTACTAGGCACAGGCTAATTACTGCTAACTAACTGCTAGTTACATTAACATAGGCACAGGCTAATTACTGGCTAACTAACATGCTAGTTAACATTAACATAGGCACGGCTATTACTGCTAACTAACATGCTAGTTCTATAACATAGGCACAGGCTAATTACTGCTAACTAACATGCTAGTTAACTTTATACATAGCACAGGCTAATTACTGCTAACTAACATTAGTTCATTACAACTAGGCACAGCTAATTACTGCTAACTAACATGCTAGTTAACATTAACATAGACACAGGCTTATTATAGCTAACTTAAATGCTAGTTAACTTGTGAGCTTCTCCTGACAATACAGTGATTTGTCAATTATGCAACAGTAAGTTGCGTGGTTATGACACAATCTTTAGCCTATTTTTACAAAAACATCTGCTACGGAGCCGGAACATGAGGTACAAAGGTAATGGAGCCTTTCATACATTGTTGTGTTTCTTTAGAAAATTAATAACTGACAAATAGAGCCTTTAAATGCTTCAGATGTAAAGTTATTCACTGTCAAAGGGATGTCTAAATGAATGGCAGTCAATGGGATGCTAATGGCAGGTGATGGCTTTGTAGCATTAAAATGTCACCATAGGAGCTACGCTTAGGGAGGAGAGGCTGACCCCCTTGGGGTAGATGTTCCCTATCCACGCGCCATCTTGAAATACGCTAGCCGGTAAGGAACTTACAGGACATACTACTCCACCACCTCCACCTTTTGTGTTTTCGCTGTCACATGATGAACTCACAGGGGCTGCTAATGCTGCTAAAGGGTATTGAGGACAATCCAAATTTTAGGAACAGGAGTCTTCTTCTTCCTGCAGAAAAAAAGTATATTGAAAAGAGCAAAAAGGCCGGCTTTTTGGAGAAATTCCTACACACTGGTCCTTTAAATTACTAAAGGTTTACAGCCAATGTTGTGTGGGCTTTTAGGAAAAAGGCCTTGTCTCAGATGCTTTCACAACTCCTTTAGTGGATAAAAAGGGTTTTAGCCAATTTAAAAAATTCAAATATATAGCTGTAGTATAATTATATTTTAAATTTCCTCGTGCAAAATTGTGAGGGTGCAAAAAAAGGTGTTGGGAATCAGGAAAAACAATTTTTTTGTTTGTTGAATAGGATATTAATTGAGTTAGCAGGAAACACCTGGGGATTTCTCTTCACCACAAACACCACATGCAATGCTTTGGCATGCTTAACCATCATTAATGTTTATTAACCCCGCTTTGAAAAAAGTCTCACTCATGTCTTATCAAGTTCAGAAATGCAAACCCCCCCCCTAACTCACCCTCACGCTCCTTTGTCTTTGACTGCAAATTGCCTCTCTTTAGGTACGGCTTACCACTCTACCTTGGAACTACACATCTTTATCTCATGATCCTTTTCATTAAAACAAGAGCTAGACATTGTCCATTGAAAGGAACTAACATGAATGACAGTTTGACTCACGTTGTGTCTATTTCCAGTCGTTCAGGGGGAAATCAGAGTCTACAAACATGAAAGTACTTGGGAAACTCTGTGACACGATTCCAAGGAAAGACAAAAGCAACCTATGAACACTGCACGGTGATTGCGTAACGAGTCACACTGTGGGGTCGGGGTTTGATCACAGGAGGGCGCTCTATTCCACCACTAGTCTTCACGCATGCAGGAAGGCATGACATGAGAAGTAAAAAACAACAACATATCACTGCCCTTGTAGGAAAGTGAAGCTGTATTTTACTGCTATTTTACAGTGGTAGCTATTTGAGATTGTCATTAAGGCAACCAACGTTAAAAATGAATGCAAATGCTTTGCAGTTGGGTTTAGGGAGAGCTTAAAATATGGGTTAACTTATTAATATTGGGTGTAGAAAAATTCAGAGGACATGATTGGGAATTGCGAAGGCCAGATGTGCATCCTCAGACACATCTGGTTTGACCCTTGTGTTGTCTTCCCGTCCAAATGGAAACACTTTTATCCACTTTCTTACGTTTTTCTCCCTTTTTTCAACACTTTTTTCAACGTTTGTCACTTTTTTTGACGTTTAACACTACGTAACACTAACTTATTAACCTTAGTTTTACAGTTATTGTTGGAATTTATGGTCAATAAACTTCATTCATAGAAAATTATACCTTATGTTTGAGTTAGAAAAGCAGAAATTAGGAATTATTGAGACTAAAATTAAAGGAATGGATGTTGATGGATAATCACAGACTGGAATATGTCAACTTTTACTCAATACGTTTTCAAAAATACTTCAATTTTTATATAAAATTGAAGAGGACACCCCAAAATTCATGAAATTTTGGGTAATTAAGAAGAACATTGATATAGGAAAATGGGTAAATTTGACCCAAGGACAACATGAGGGTTATAAGATGCTCAAAATCATCCTTTTTGAGAGTTTATGCGCTGTAAAAATGACATTTTCAGTATTCTGAATCATTCCTTGTTGTCAGAACAATGTGCTGAATATAAAACTTAAGTGTCAAGCCCAAGCCGAGATAACCCTGATAACATCATCATAAAATATGTTTTACTAACTTTAATAAATCCCCCTCCAGAGCCACATAGGTCGTCATACACCTGTTTCCACAGGCTGAGTAGGAAACTGAGGTTCAAGTGGGAAATTAGTGGACTGGCCCTTTAATTCAAATAAAAATATGAGGGCACAAAAACTTTCTAAAAGGCTATGAGTGCAAGGCAAACATTTATTTCTACTTTTAGCATTCATAAGCTATGACGTGGTTGTAAGCAGGTAAAAGGAAGTGTTTGTTAATGTGTCTACAACTATAATTCCTCATGTACAACATGATGATCACATGTTTCATTTATGTTTTTACACAGCTGTCTCTAACATGTAACACGTCTCTCTGTTAAAATAAGACACTACCAAATATTAAATGACATATTTACTAATTTAAAGCCCGAGGACTGACAGTAATGTAAAACCAAGCGAGCACACGTTGCATATTCGAATTATCATCTTTATTTGTTTTATTATATACTTTGTGTTTTTACATAAAGAGACGTATTTCTTTTACACATATAGATTATATGGTTAATTTGTATCTGTATATATGTACACCTTAAATAAATCTGACATTGACACCAAGAAAAAATAAAACATTTACAGTGCAAGAATGTTCATTAGCGGTCGCTCGTCCTCGGTGAACCACAATCAACGCCAAGCTCACGTGTTAAACCCAGTAGCCTTTGGATTTGTTTAATTTGAGGTTTTTTTCCTTATCCGTTCGTGCTTTCACGTTAAAACACCGTGGGAACTTTGGAGAAAGAAAGACGAAATTGTTGTCTTGACGGTAGGTTTTCGCACTGGAAGCATACAGGTACGGAGTACCTGTCGAAGCAATACTGACACATTTTGGGAAATCCACGTATTCGCCTTTTTGCTGAGAGTTAGACGAGAAAATTGATACCTCTCTCGTGGCTGTACGGTAAATATGAAGCTACCGCATGCTAACGGTTAGCTCAGCTTAGCACAAAGACTGGAAACGGGGAAACGGCTAGCTTGGCCTGCACATAAACCCACGTAAACCCAGATCTTGTTGTTTTTTGAATAGCTACAAACTAGATATAACGTGTTAGTTAGCGTTAGAGGTGCTTGTTGGTGGATTTCGCTACCTTTGGATAGAGAGTGTCGAGTTTAACAACGATCTTTGATATCAATGTTAATGTATTCACAATATATGCTGCAGCTGGGTTAGGCAGAATAACTGTATCAATGATGTTAGACCCAATCCATATCCATATTAAGCTCCTCAAGTTGATTCAATCATGTCTGACTGCTCTCCTACGCTTCTGAGGGGGGGGGTCACACGGCAGGAAGTAACCCTTTGTGTATCTATTCAATTCAATTGTATTTCTAGTATCAATTCATAACAAGAGTTATCTCAAGACACTTTACAGATAGAGCGGGTCTAGACCACACTCCAGAATTTACAAGGACCCAACAGGTCTAGTAGTTGTATCTATGTTGGAGCCGACCCCCCGCTGGTGTGCCGAGCTTGAAAAAAGATGTACATCCCCAATTATAACCATCACCAATGAGTGAGGGTAACCTCTAACACGTGAGAATTTAAAAGTACGTCCTCATAGCTTTCTCAAAATCTGAAAATGCAACAAGAGCCGGACTGGGTAGTTTCCAGTTTTTGTACCAAGCTAAGGTGATCTCAGGTGCTGGCTCTAGCTTCGTATTTGCCGCCCTGACACGAACGTGGCATCCATCTTCTCATCTCACTTGGCAAGAAAGCCCAAAAGTGCATTTCCCAAAAACTCCCCTTCTAAAGAAGGGTTGAGTCAAAGCTGGAGGTGAGGTGTTGTGTTAAGGAGAGTGTGTGTGTGGGCGGTCTGAGGACAGATTTAAATGCAGATGTGTGCGGGAGAATTTCACAAAGCACATGAGTCATCGTCGAATCGTTTAACACATGAGTTTGGTTTGCAGGAATCGTAGTTTTCATCTACCTGTGCGTTCGCCATAAATGTCAGAAAACATAGTAGCAACGTGGCAATTACAACCGTTGTTTTCTTACCAGATGCTGAACAGGCATGTTTCCAGTGTAAAGTATGCAATTAGGATGCCATCTAAAAATAAATGAGCTGTCTTTTTGCTCAATAACACTTAAGGGCCTCCAGCATATCATTGTCCTTTCCCATCCACTATTAAAAAATATACAATAAGAATACATGTGTGAGCCATTAGGTTCTTGCAAACAAAAGTGTATATTTACAGAGTAAAACCAATAAGTTCTTGGTGTTTCTTTTTTGAATGGATGCATAAAAGTGAACATCTATAGTTGGTCTAAGCTCAGCTGTACAGTCAGTGGGTAACCAGCCCAAATTCCTCGCATGCATTTCCTCACACATTCAGAGAATCTATGTACTATTATTTTACAGTTACTCCGCTGCTGTACAGAGGCTGTGTTGAGGTAAAGCAGGTGTCACTGGCCAGCGCTAACAGGAGGGGGGGGGGGGGGGGGGGGGCGGTGGTTTTTTAGGGAGGACAAATAACAAAGATTAAAAAAATGGCCGCACGCTGTTTTGTTGTGGTGTGGGACAACATCGGACGGGAAGGACAGCGAGGACAGCGAGGACCGACGCACGGGGGGGGGGGTGGGGTGGTGGGGTTTTTTTATTTAGGCGGGCGCGCGCAGTTAGTGTGTGGTTGGATTCTTCAACGACACACACGGTATATTGCTGTTACATTTGTGATTTCCACATTCTATGTAGCGTAAGGAGAGATTGTGATTATGATTTCTAGTCCCAGTATAAAACACCGTTTTTGGTGTGTATTTCTTTTTGCAATTAGTTGCAAAACACTGGCGGTATGTAACCTCTAGTCGTAGATGAATCTAAGAAATGGTCATTGTGTGATGACTTTAAAATGCAGATTGCACACATGCACACAAAAAGCACCTTGGATTAGAAAAGAAATTGCACAAGTTCGATAGATATCATTGACCATACGTGTCGACACTTTCTACATAGAGACTGAGCACGGGTTCGCGTTAAGAAGTTATGAAACGTGTTTGAAAAAGTATACATTTAGGTATACGACTCCTTAAATGTTGGTTGGTGTTACTCACCTCCAGGCGTCTACTTTAACATGCAGGTGACTCCTTGGAGCTACGACCCCAGGAGCGCGACTAGCCGGTGAGTTGAGCCCCGTTCTACTGTGAACAAAGCACTACACATTGAATAATCTAAATCAACCATGACGCTTACACTGTTAAGTTTCTTTTTTTTCAAAATGTATTATTTTGACATTGACTTCGTTACGGAACTTTTATGAGCCTAACGTACTCACGTCTTTTTTTTTTTTCTCCAACTAGTGAAAGATACTGAAGGCTAGCATGTAATATTTTGGAGAGGCTAAACTTCAATTAGGCTTTTTTTCTTCTTGTCTTTATCAGTCGGCGCGTGCGAAGCGTGGGAAACTCTGTACAATCCGAAGGATGTGTGTTCAGTGGCAAAACAACATAAGAGGTGCGGATTGTCGAAAAGGCTCTACGTCGCCTAATACTGCTACAGTACATCTAATGCTACTTCTATATACTGTATTTCATGAAAATGAATCCAAAAATTAAAAAAAAAGAAAAGAAGAAGAATCCTCTGAAGAGACATTCGGTGATGAAAAACGGGGGAAGAGGGGGAAGCTTAAACTCGCTATTGAGACCGAGCATTATGAATTAGCAAAATAATAAATAAGAAGAAGTTGCTCTGCCCAGCGAGTGGTTCGTTCCTTGTTGCTCGAGAGTCTTTTCGCTCGATACCATCAGACGGGAAACACTTCTCCCCCACACGGTCTCCGCATCCACAAACTCCCACTCACTCTGGGCGACGGCGTCTCAGTCTGGTGTTCAAATATGCTCACAATTTCAGCTCAGCCACTGCATGTATTATTAAGAGTTTCATACAGCGCATGTCTTGGTTCCCCCCCCCCCAAAGTTCACAGGAGGTCGTCCTCCTCGCCCTACCAGGCGTGGTCTGGATTCAAGCTCGTCTAGCGACACTAACGGCATGCATAATGCTTCTATATTTGGCTGAAACACACAGAACCTCCCCTCACCTGCTAATTAAACAATCATAAATCAAAAATCCACTCAGGTTAGGCCAACGCCAAACCAGCCGAGCCCTAGTCCTGAGCCCACGTTGGTTTAATCCCTCCACGCCAACAACGGCTTTATTCGCTCGTCCAGTCCTCCTTAGTCTTCTGTTTTTATTCCTGGGGGGGTGTGGAAGGATCCGCAGGGTCGGTGAGAGCGATGGCGGACAAGAAGAACGGTTGTTTTGGTGTGGTGGGGTTGTGGTGGTGTGGCGAGGGGGGGGGGGGGTCACTGGGTCCTCCAAGGTCCTCAGATGGAAACGGGACAGGTGATCACCTTGTCCTCCAGCATGACGCTGACCACCAGGAAGACGAAGTACAGCATGAACATGATGAAGCCGAGCAGCTTGCTCATGCGCCACTTGCAGGCGGCGATGGAGATGATGACGAAGAGGAGCATGATGAAGAGGAGCACAATGGCACAGAAGAGGCCGTTGGAGCTGACTTGCACCGGTTTCAGTTCGTTGATGAAAGACCACATGAGCCAGGGGAACGGCAGTCTGCCAATGCACAAACACACGGTACAGTTAATAAGCAGTCACGCTTCATGGAATATGACGTTGTCTTTCATCATGTTTTACAACCTGTATCGGGTCAAACCAAGTGTAACAAGGATGCTCTGGATAAAAAGAGGAGTGTGGAACAGATGTGTAAGAGAACCGGTTTTCATGTTTCATCGGGTTGCCTGCTTCATCTCTCACCTTGCTGTAGTGATGTAAGATTAATGTGATATGTTAGGGAGTTATGTCCACCATATCTACGCTGTCGTTATAATCCCAACAATAAATTGTGGTAAATAGAACTTATTACATCAGTTGTGTGTGGTTTTTCTAATCCGAGAAATCAAAAACTATGCCATGAGCATCTTTGGTGTAGTATCTCAAGTTTAAAGCAAGCTGTAGAGGTGTACTCCAGGGTGTGTTGGGATACAAGTGCAACGTAGTGCTCCAGGAAATAGCCATATGCTTGCAGTCTAACCACCTTCTGACCCTTCAACTCCACCTTCTCTCTCTTTCATTTACAAATATCACAGTAAGTATTCTTGATTGTCTTGTTATCAGTTATGTATATATATAATACCTGCATGTCATGTTAGTACCCCCTGCACGCTTGTGGCCTAAAAGGTGTAGTACTCAAAAACCTGAATACTTGAAAGATATAATCAATATGTTTAGAGGTCTGGACCGGGTATAGCGAGACCACATAGCACTCAAACTTCCTGGCACTACAGCAGAGCACCCTTCTGACCGCACCCATGGGTGACCATGACCTTGTGTGGTCAGACACTCACATTTCACACATGAAACTCAACTGGGGACAAAATATAAAGACACAGACCTGGAGAAAACTACATATTCATCTATGAAACCTTAGAATCCTGTAAACCTCAGTTACATGATTACATGTGTTTCATAGGTTTCAGGATTCATGGTCATATTGTTATGGCAGATAATACGGTTAAAAAAACCCGGCAAGACCAGACACATCGGATGGCGTACCCAACAGTGATGTCGAAGATGTTGGAGCCCACGGAGCTGGACACCGCCATGTCCCCCAGCCCCTTGCGTGCCACAATGACACTGGTGATGAGGTCAGGGATGGAGGTTCCAGCTGCCAGTATAGTCAGGCCCATAATCTCCTCCGTAATCCCAAAGGTATCTCCGACCTGCAAAAACAAGAAAAAGAAAGAAGCTTTGGGGGTGAATCAAGCCTAATCTTTTGTTCTAGCTTTTTTAATTTCCCTGTGACACTGCTGGGGGTGACAAACCTCCAGCTCTGACCGTCTATTTGAGTAAAGACAGCTGTAACTACGTATGAGTGGGCGGGTTATAGACTATGGTTTTATGTTCCAGGATGGGAAATGAAGAGAAAAGACGACAGTATCTTGCCTCTGTTTTTTTTTTTTTAAAGGATCATGATTATGTCACAGGGTTCTGGGACTGCTGTCATGATTACATAACACCCAAGTCATTTTCCAATGGCACGTGGGGAGCGAGCGAGTCTTTGGGAACAGTACAGTACCTGGTGAGCCCACCACACCATAAGGTAGGAGAAGCCCGCAATCCAGGTGATGGCACCCAGGAAGGTGATGGGGAAGAACTTTTTTGCCGTCTGAAAGCCAAAGAAGAAGAAAGAGAGACGCACAAATAAGGACTCTGCAAACAATGTTCTTGTTGAGAAGGAAGAATTGTGTCTCACGCACCGGCTTCCTG